>NW_026422470.1:0-213 GCF_001194135.2 Octopus bimaculoides
ATACATACATACATACATACATACATACATACATACATACAAGAGAACACTTATGCTGAACTATTGAGAAATCTGCAGTTACTCTACCCAGATTACAAGTACGAGTAATTATTGGGGCCCTGAGATACGTAACACACTGCCTAAATTCCAATCTTGAGGAATGAGGCTTCTCAAAACCAGGAAGGAGAAAGCTAATTCGAAGACTACAGATCC
>NW_026422471.1:0-534 GCF_001194135.2 Octopus bimaculoides
ATGTATATATATACATTTCCGTTATTTCCGTTCAGAACAGGTTGGAACATTTTAATAAACCGTTTTTCTTTAATCTTTCTTCCCACCTAACTGGTGTTAGTTTGTGGAAAGGAAAAATTAGGAACATTTTCTGACCACATGTCTCAATATGCTCGCTCAATGGAATATGGCGAACATTGGTGTTCCTCATTTGTTGTCTCTGGACTCGTGAGCGTCCTGATACATTCCCTGTGGATCAAATTTCTGCTTTAGCAGTTCATATCTGCATTTGCGAAAATCTGTCCATCTGTTGTGCTAATGGATCTACCCGTATGCATGTATTGACACGTCCCACATCTGTTATCATTAAACTTGGATACTGTGAAAGATTTCTTCTGTTTGTTCATCGAATTTCTGTTCGCTGAATTTTGCCTTTATTAATAGTTTCTTTAGGCTATGTGTTTGCCGTTTACGTAAGATAAGTGTTTGATTAGCTATTATGTCTTTTTTTTTTAAAGTTTCGCTTTGTTTTATGATTGGCAAATTTGTTTCATG
>NW_026422472.1:0-202 GCF_001194135.2 Octopus bimaculoides
AAAATTATATATCTAAGATCCTCAAGTAAACACAGTTATGCATGAGTGTAAGCATTGAAACACGCACCCACACCCACATGCACACACGCACACACATACACAGAACACACACAGAGTTATATACGTGGAAAAAACAGGTGTGTACGTATAGATGTGTGTGTGTGTATATATAATACACACACACATATATATATATAAATAT
>NW_026422473.1:0-384 GCF_001194135.2 Octopus bimaculoides
ACACACACACACACACACACACACACACACACACGAGTAAGTATATGTCTATGTAAGGCTGAGGTACGACATTTCGAAATTGCCATATTTCGTTACTTATATCTCAATGTTTTTTCTGTTAATCTTTTTAGAGATCTTCTTTATCTTGCCAGTCATCCGATTCTCTCGCTTCATATCGCCCACATAACTCCTATGTCTGGATTTAAAATGTTTTTTGTTGTTCTTTTTTTACCATTGTTGCTATTTCTTTTTTTCCTCCCTTTGTCTTTCTGTTTCAGTTGATCACAGACAATCCATCAATCAACTTCTCGGCCTCGCTACCGATCTGCCATTTCTTCTCTTTGTTTTCCGTCTCTTTCGTAATCCGTTTCAACTATATCTAGA
>NW_026422473.1:394-611 GCF_001194135.2 Octopus bimaculoides
GGGGGGGGGGTAGATATTCAAGTGTGTGTGAATGTATGCGTGTGTGTGTGTGTTTATGCATGTATGCATGTATAAATATATATTATGATATATATGTATAAACGTTCATATATTTATACATATACATATCTATTTATACCTTCATCTATCTACCTATATATATATATATGTCTGCCTGTCTCTCTGTCTATATATATATATATATATATATATATAT
>NW_026422474.1:0-209 GCF_001194135.2 Octopus bimaculoides
GTGTGTATATATGATTATGTGTGTATATATGATTATGATATATATGATTATGTGTGTATATATGATTATGTGTGTGTATATGTACATATACATATAAATTTATATCTGTGTATATATGTATATGTACATATACATATAAATTTGTATCTGTATGTATAAGTACATATATATATATTTGTATCTGTGTATATATGTATATGTACATACAC
>NW_026422475.1:0-384 GCF_001194135.2 Octopus bimaculoides
GATCGGATCAACTGGAACCATCGACGTCGTAAGCGACGGAGTGCCAACAGGAACAACAGCACACACACACTAATATACATTCGAGATAATATTACCTCTCAGAGAAGCGAATGCGAAATTACCAATTAGAGGAGTTTACAGCGGGAGTGACAACCCATAGAAGTCATAGACGTTAAATTCTAATCGATGTGGTTAGCCGTAACCTAGACTGAGGGCTACCACGGTATCCGCCCAGATAATATACCCTTCTTAATTCACACTAATACATACATATATATATGTGTGTGTGCGTGTGTGTGTGTGTGTTCGACTGGTACTGAAAAGTTCCTGGCTTTGGGTAAAAGAAAATACAAGAGGATGAGTTAATTATGATTTTATTCAACA
>NW_026422476.1:0-285 GCF_001194135.2 Octopus bimaculoides
ACACAACAATGAGGCCTTCAACAACATACTCCACAGCACAGCTCTACTCACGAAAGACCCCAAAATAAACCAAATCCTCAAAACACATACAATCATCAAAAGTAAGAGGCAACCAAAATCAATGAAAAAGATTTTAACCCAGGCCAAATTACACTCAACAATAACCACTAAACCTACAGTAAAAAAATGCGGGAGACCCAACTGTGGGATTTGTGCCAACGTAATAGAAGGATCAGAACATCGATTAGAACAAGGCCAAAATTTCACAGTAAAAACTAATTTCAC
>NW_026422477.1:0-245 GCF_001194135.2 Octopus bimaculoides
TATATTAAAAAAAAACTTCGTATAGGAAGATGTGCAACCAGCATATGCTCATGGATACACGAAATATATATATTTGCACATGTATATTTTGAACATATATAACCGTATATGTATGTTTGTATTAATGTGTGATAAAAGTCTATTGACTAATGTGTATTTCTACACACCCACACATGTGTACAGACATTCACATAGCATTCACACAGTTATATGTATCTATATGCATATGTATGTATCATATATAT
>NW_026422478.1:0-572 GCF_001194135.2 Octopus bimaculoides
TATATATATATATATATATATACATATATACACATACATACACACACACATATGCATATGTATAATTTACTGTTTCCTTATTGGTGTATGGTGGGACCAACAAAAAGATGTACATCAACCGGTGAGAGATATATCTCATTTAAAATGCAAGGTATGATACATTAGCTTGCCAGTTTATTGTGTTTTCATAGCATGAAACTAACAGTAGCTTGAATTTGCCCGTTCCGTCCGTCCTTTCATAAATCATGCACGCGTCACACCATAACACTAAGACAGAATTATTTCACCGCAATTGGCCCTCCTCTCTTTAATGTCATGCCAAGATGCAAAAGAGAAGGAAAAGGTTTCAAGATATTCAAACACGTTCTGGACGAATATCTCCAACAATATCTCCAGATAAACAGCCTACACCTAGATAAATCTCTGCTAACAATAACTCTTTACTCAAATGGACTACAGTGCCCAAAGAATGACTGTTATATGAAAGATCATTAAATGTCTCCTCTAGTTGGTGCAATTCCGTCCTCAATCTATCTATCTATCTATCTATCTATCTATCTATCTATCTATCT
>NW_026422479.1:0-703 GCF_001194135.2 Octopus bimaculoides
TCTTATGGAATTTCTACCTACCCGTTTCTTACAGATTGAGCATTACCATCAACCTGATTTGTCTACTTTCCTATTTATTAAGATTTCGGTTTTTGGTAGGTTAACTCTGAGAAATTTGTTCCCTAGTTCTGGTAGTGATTTAGTTATAAGAAGAAGGTCATCAGTAAATAAGTCTGAAAACTGTTTGCTTTCACAAACACTTTATGTACACAGATTGAAGCTATGAGAAGAAAAAAAAAGGTCCTCAGTATACCTGAAACGTGAAGAAAAACATGGTGGATAACGAAACGAATAATGTATGGCTAATTGAATGTAATGTGATAAATGATAATATATGTGTGTTTAGTTGTAATCCTCTATGCCCTCCCCCAAGTCTTTTGAGGGAAGCAAAGAAGACTGATAATATGTATAAAATGGTTAACGGAAATGTGATAATTAGTGTGAGAGACAGTTAATGGGGTGACGATCAAGGGGCAATGTGTGCGTTGTGCGTCAGGCTTTTGTGTCCGTCTTAACTATTGCGCAGAGCGACAAACAAGTGTGTGTCTCGGTCAGGTGTATTTCTGTATTGTAGCAATGTGCGCTGGAAACTGTCTGTGCTAAGGAAGCCATTGGTGTGCGTGTTGTTTGTAACGAGGCGCTTTATTGTCTCGATACTGACTTCGGCGCGGCAGTTGTCATGGGGGAAATGCAACGGAGGTGA
>NW_026422480.1:0-271 GCF_001194135.2 Octopus bimaculoides
AGATAGATAAATAAATAAATAAATGGAGTTAAACGCAAATGTTATTCAAATTCTTTTACTTCCGACATATGTTTCGAGGACAACATTGGTATTATTCCAGAAGGAATTTACTAAGTCCAGTATTGTTACGTTTATTGATATGCCCAAATGTAGAGTAATGATTAGATATTCTTTGGGACAACTGAGATGAAGAACAACCTGTATAAAAAAAGACGCCAGATACGGAAGTAATTTTACATTGATAAATAGAGTTTCTAGTCTTATGTATATA
>NW_026422482.1:0-304 GCF_001194135.2 Octopus bimaculoides
TTCAGCGTACATCCACGGGTCTCGTGTTCGATTCCGCTGCGTGGCATTCTGTGCAAATGTGATTTTATAAACAGGCGCAGTATGGTCAATTGGTCAAGAATCTCACATCGCAACTGCGAAGTCAAGTGATCGATTCCACCGTGTTTTACTTCGAATAATTGACATTTACTAGAATTTCGTCAAATTAATATCACGATGGCTAGTGGGCAAAATGCCGAAATTTTGCTTGAGAAATAAAAATGATCTTATCTAAACAAAACCTGAAACGCTTGGGAATTAAAACAACGAATTGAAATAATAAGTT
>NW_026422483.1:0-572 GCF_001194135.2 Octopus bimaculoides
TCTCTCTCTCTCTCTCTCTCTCTCTCTCTCTCTCTCTTTCTCTCTGTCTTACTACATATGTGGTGTGTCATACAAATAAGACATCTTTTACCACTTAAAAAAAAAATGAAAACAGCAAAGAATCCATTAATTAATAAATATCAGATGTATGTATATAATGAATATTTATGCCTTGAATAATGTCTAGTTTTAATTCTAACTAATGAATTAGTTCTGGTAAAGATATTTGGTGAAACAAAACAAAAAAAAATAAAATATCAAGACGGAAGATGAAACAAAAAGAAAAAACAACTTTCTACAAATGCACATAAAATACACCTAGATTATAACTAAAAGAATTTATTTTAAAAAAATGAGAATCTAAAATAACAATTAATTCGTTAATTGTTTTATATTTATGTATCAATTTCCTCAATATATATTTGATAAGTTTGTTGCATGGACTTAAATAGTGATCTAACTTCTTAGGAGCCATTTTAGACAACCAGAGTTTCTTTCTCTTCTCGTTTAAAAATTTTAATTGATGATCCCCGTTAAAATTTTCTTTAAAACAAAGTATAAAAAAAAAAATT
>NW_026422484.1:0-443 GCF_001194135.2 Octopus bimaculoides
AGTGAATCTGACGGCTTTTGTGTTATTTTAAATGGCTTATAAACACCTTCTACGCTGCAATTGTATATATATATATGTATATATAATGATAATAATATTAGGGAAAAAATCCAAATTTACAGGTAAAAACTCAATTAAAATCAATTTATCAAAGCTTAAAATTTTTCACAGTATATAATATATAAATATATAATTTACAGAAAAGAACCAAAGTTTATGAACTCATCCATGAAAATCTACAGTCACATATAGAAAAATGAATAAGTAAATACATGATAAATAAGTATAATAAAATACAAAGTAAAAATCATAAAATAATAATAATAAAATGACTACACGTGTTTCATAACCAAGTTTTCAAGTAGAAAATAAAATATAATCAAATTGATTAAATCAGAAGAAAACTAATTGCCTTCCTTGAAGAAAATGACTTGCTGCCTGAC
>NW_026422485.1:0-332 GCF_001194135.2 Octopus bimaculoides
ATATATATACTTACATATACATATGGAAACACACAAATATATATGTATATACATACGTAGACACCCCCGCGTATACACATACACTCATAAATATACATCATCGTACGTACATTACATAAAAACATTGGTACATACATACACACATATATACATACATAAAACATTCGTACTTACATATATACCTATATACATACATGCATATATACATACATGTATACATACACACATATATGCATATATACATACATACATTCGTACGTACATACATGCATATATACATACATACTTAGGTACATATATACATGTATATATATATATGTATATATATATAT
>NW_026422485.1:342-882 GCF_001194135.2 Octopus bimaculoides
TACTTAGGTACATATATACATGTATATATATATATGTATATATATATATATACACATCCATAATACATAGTTATATTAGCGCATATGTACACTTATAAATACGTACAAACTTTTGCTATGTTTGGAAAGACGAACATTTTAAAGAATGTTAGAATATATGTAGCATAAACCGATTGACCTTTTAGAAGATTGGAAATTTAGGAAAAACCTCATAAAAATGGCGGATAACATCCGAGTATATGGTGTACAGGTCCGCCATTATTGGTGCTGCATTGGTAAGGTCACTGTCGGAGACAAACACGCACGCACACACTAATTCACACACTTATATATGTGTGTTGATATGTATTATAGATATATACGCACACGCACACACTAATTCACACATCCACACTTTTATATACGTGTGTATATATGCATTATATATGTATTATATACACACACGTACTAATTCACACATTCACTCACTTTTACATACGTGTGTAGATAAGTATTATACACGCACACACTAATTTATACATTCACACTTATATATATGCG
>NW_026422486.1:0-702 GCF_001194135.2 Octopus bimaculoides
GGTAGAGGAAGGAAACGAGAATCAAAACTGGGCTATGTATGTAGACTTGAATTTGCAGCAGGGAAATACTGCTGCACCAGGTCAGAACAACAATAGCAGTGACTACGACGACGACAATAACTCTGTTATCATCATCATCATCATCATCATCATCAACAACAAGAACATTATCTTCAACAAGAGGCAAAACAAGACGAAGAAGAAGAAGAAAATGGAAAATAGAAAATAAATATAGGTAAAGAACGTGAATATAAATAGGTCAGTAAACACGAAGTAGGCTGACATAAACTCTTTTCAGGGCAACGAACGGAGGAGGTGGTGGTGGTGGTAGTGGTGATGGTGAGTGTTACGGTGGGAGGCGTGGTATAGCGCGCGCGCTTGAGAGAGAGAGAGAGAGAAAGAGAGATTAAGAGGGGGGTAATAAGGTGGGGTGCTATGTAAATGGGCTGGAAAGACTACACACACGCACACATATATGTATATACGGATGCAGGCATACACATAGGTGTGTGCGTGTGTATATGAGTGTGTATAAAAAAGAAATTAATTAATAATAGAATGACAAATGCAAGAAACAAAAACAAAAAAAGGTACAAGGAGGTAAAGAAAAGGAAAAAAAAAAACGAAACTAAAACAACCAAAGAAAAAAATTTACAAAACAAATAAACACAACTTAAACGTCGGAAAATAAAAACAAAACAA
>NW_026422487.1:0-205 GCF_001194135.2 Octopus bimaculoides
CACACACACACACACACACACACACACACATATATATATATATATGCAGTGACACGTGCATACGCACATATGATTCAGTAAAACTGTAAGACAACGGTAACTCTAACAAAATGTAAAAAAGAAATCATTAAAAGATTCGACATCCCTGCCGTTACTTCTCTTATTTTTTGCTAAAATCCACTTTTCTTTCTAACTTTTGCTTTAA
>NW_026422488.1:0-712 GCF_001194135.2 Octopus bimaculoides
TGGGAGTCTTTTTCGTGTTCCCTTCTTCTTGTGGGGTTGTTGTTGTTGTGGGTGGTGGTGGTGATGGTGCTGATTCTGTTCTTGATAGATAGATAGATAGATAGATAGATGGATAATTGGAGAGACAGACAGACAGACAGACACACAGATAGAAAGATATATATAGAGAGAGAGGGGGGATACAGAGAGTGAAAGATAGATTGGTAAATAGACATAGACAAATAGATAGATAGACAAACAGACAGACAGACAGAAAGACAGACAGACAGATACATTTCTTTTATTAGCCACACAGGGCTTTACACAGAGGGGACAAATACAATGTAGAGCTTTTCTTTTTGGGAGGGAGAAGGAGAGCAAAAAAGGGGGGGTCGATCAAAAGGGACCGTAGGAAAGAAAAAGGGGGGAGTTCGATCAAAAGGGATCGGGCAAAAAAAAAGCGATCAATAGGGATCGTGTATCACAGTAATGTTCTCGTGTAAAAAAGGGGAGGACAGTTTAGGTTTTAGCCGTGGAAAGAAAAGCCTACGGGAAAGACCACGGTAACCTTGGCCAATTTTGTCATTGTTATTGAAAAACTATAACAGTAAGTGACTCTCTTTTGCCTTTTTGTTTTTTGTTCCTTGATTTTTTTACTCCACGTGGCATTCTTGCTACATTCACCCATCTTTTTTTGAAGCAATCACTAGACAAGACTTCCCTTTCTACTCTC
>NW_026422489.1:0-261 GCF_001194135.2 Octopus bimaculoides
TATATGTATATATATATATATGTCGACGCATGCACATGCTTACTGAATATTGGTGATATTGTGATGAGATAAGGTGGATAAATTATTCATGTTTTGGGCCATAATAAATGTCTAAATGTGTCAGCCATATTATGTAAAGAAGAAATTATTGCCTATTGAGAGAAGTCATTAAAATTGCAATTAACAAATTATAGTTAATAAATGACTGTATTGATATGGCTGGGGAAACAAAACAGATGTTAAGATATGTCTGTCTGTCTG
>NW_026422490.1:0-429 GCF_001194135.2 Octopus bimaculoides
CATACATACATACATACATACATACAAACATACATACGTACATACATACAGTACAATATAAAGTTCTCTGGAGAAAAATGTTTAGTTCCTGTACCGAAAGAAAATAAAAAAAAAGAATCAAACAGAAAAGAAAAATAAACCTAAAAGAAAAATGAAATAAATATTTTTTTTTTTTTTCCAAAAATTTTGAGGGCAGGTTTACTAGCTGGGCCCAACCCCCACTGAATATATAGAACGTGTGAATTCGCTCTCCTTCAAATAAATTACAAAAATGTAATGGAATAAAATAAAATACAATGAAATAAATAGAGAAAACTAAAACCACCCACATAAACGACAAAATAACAAACAAAAAAGAAAAATAAACAATAACAAAATAAGAAGGAAAATAATAACATCGTGCGTGTATATATACATACCTATATATAT
>NW_026422491.1:0-199 GCF_001194135.2 Octopus bimaculoides
GTATGCATGTATGTATTATGTATGTATGTATGCATGTATGTATGTATGCATGTATATTGAACCGGTTGTGTATCACTTTAATAAGCTATACCCTCGGGGAACTGCTAGAGTGACAGCTGCCTGTTTCAACCGGAATATATTGTTATGGTTTATTATGGTACTGAACTCTCATTCTTCCATATGTTACTTAACGCATACA
>NW_026422491.1:209-462 GCF_001194135.2 Octopus bimaculoides
TACATACATACATACATACATAAATACATACATACATACATACATATATGCATACATACATGTATGCAGGTCTGCATACAAATGTACGTACAAACGTACATATAAATGAAGACATCTATCTCATTATATATGTATACATATAAATAACTATGTATATACATACGCAACCAGATACACTCACATATACACACATATATGCTGACAAAGACACAAACCAATGCACTTCCCATATATATATATATGTATATATATA
>NW_026422492.1:0-292 GCF_001194135.2 Octopus bimaculoides
ATTTAAAGCTAAAGACGTTTATTTAATTATAATTAAAAATCAATTGAATACAAGATTAAAACAAAGAAAAGAAGAAATGCAACGAATGAGAAGTTGTGCACAAGAAGTATATTAGCCTGACGGTCTGTAAAAGGAGAGAGTTCAAAGTTTCGAGCTTAGCTATTCGTCCGAAACGCAAAAAGGATAATCCCATGAAGGACGAGGAGAGGAAATCGCCAGATCACGACTAGTTGCATATATACATGTGTCAACGTATACTTATAAGCATACATACATGTATATATATATATAT
>NW_026422493.1:0-268 GCF_001194135.2 Octopus bimaculoides
ATATATATATATATATATATATATATATATACAGGCACACACATAGCCCTCTATTCACGTACATACGTATGTATGTATATATAATGCATATAAAATAATTTATATAAACAAATCAAAGCATACATATAGAAGTAAACAAGCGCGCACACACACACAAACACACATATAAATGTGTTTGTCTGTGTGTGTGCATGCATGTGTATATGCATACGCATCGCCTACATATACATCATCATCATCATCATCATCGTTTAACGTCCGCTTTCCA
>NW_026422494.1:0-574 GCF_001194135.2 Octopus bimaculoides
ATTTACTCACAATCAACTTTTATTTCCTGTCTTACAAGTGTTCAATGTGACTACCTCCTGCAGCACGGGCAACGTCAATGTGATAACAGAAATCCTCCCAGACGCATATCTGCTTGGCCTGCCAGATCTCCAGACCTCACCATGTGTGATTTTCTTCTTGTGGGCATATATAAAAGATCACGTTTATGATCCACCGCTACCCACTAACCTCGATGACCTTAAAATCGAATAACAACAGCGATCAACTCAGTAGATCGTGATATGCTGACACGCGTCTGAGAGGAATTCTCATATAAAACAACAGACGAAGACAGGTGGTGTTGAAAACAAATAGATGTATTAGTATAACGCTCGGGAATTGAGAAGGTCTTTAACGTTTCAAGCCTACGCTCTTCTACAGAAAGGAACACGGAAAGAAACAAGGGGAGAAACAAGGAGAGAAAAAAATGTGTGTAGTGGTCAACGATCTATCACGGCAAAAATGCCGGACAGAAGGGTCACGCAGGAGAGTTAAGAAGAAGGGTAGATAACAAAAAAGTAGTGATCCCAAAACAAAGGTGCGTGTGTGTGAGAG
>NW_026422495.1:0-319 GCF_001194135.2 Octopus bimaculoides
GTGTGTGTGTGTGTGTGTGTGTGTGCATATATACATATACATATGTATATACACATATATATGTTCATTTATATATATACATATATATATACATACACACATATATATGTACATATATATATAAATATGTATATATATATACATACGTATATATACACATATATATACATGTACATATATATATACATATGTATACATATATATGTACATATATATATACATCATGTATATATACATATGTATACATATATATGTACATATACATATATATACACATATATGTACGTACGTATGTATGTATATATTTGCGTGAGTGTAT
>NW_026422496.1:0-369 GCF_001194135.2 Octopus bimaculoides
GTACGAATCTATGAACGTACGAACGAAACAACGAACGTACGTATGTACGATCGAACGTACGGACAAACGAAAGAACGAGCGAAGGAACAAGGAAACGAACGTACGTACGTAGATACGAGCGTACGAACGAACGAACGTTCGAAGGAACGAATGTACGTACGTTCGTAAATACGTACCTAAGTACGTACGAATGAACGAACATACGTACGGACGAATAAATGAACAAAAGCATCTACATACGTCCGTACCTACGAAAGAGCGAACGTAGAAACGTACGAACTAACGAACGCACGTACGAATGCACAAAAGATCGAACAATCGATCGAACGTAAGTACGTACGCACGAATTAACGAACGACCGCGCGAAAC
>NW_026422497.1:0-228 GCF_001194135.2 Octopus bimaculoides
ATGATTGTCAGATTGTGGTTTCAGTCCCTGGACTAGGTGAGGCATTGTATTCTTGAGCGAAACACTTCATTTCACGTTGCTCCAGTCCACTCAGCTTCCAGAAGTGAGTAATCCTGTAATGGACTGATATCCTCTCCAGGAGGAGTGTATGTGCCACAGAAACCAGGAAAAAAAAACTGCTCCTATGAGTCTATGTCTTGGGAAGAAACTTTGTTCTTATATATATAT
>NW_026422498.1:0-210 GCF_001194135.2 Octopus bimaculoides
TTATTATTATTATTATTATTATTATTATTATTATTATTATCATTAAGGAGATGAGCTGGCAGAATCATTAGCATGCTAGAATTCCAGTAACTCTTACTTCTTTGGAGTAGAGTGCACATATATTTTGAAACCTATGTAGGAATTAAAGGAACTTTTATTCATATGTGTTTTGCTCCATTTATTGTTATTATTCATATCTACTCAAAATGC
>NW_026422499.1:0-212 GCF_001194135.2 Octopus bimaculoides
ATAAAACTACTGAACAACAACAATAATAATAATAATAATAATAATAATAACCATTTATACGAAAGGCACAAGGCCTGAAATTGTGGAGGTGGGGACTAGTTGATTACATCGACCCAAGTGTTTCACTGGTTACTGAATTTATCAACCCCGAAAAAATGAAAGTCAAAGTCGACCTCGTCGGAATTTGAACTCATAACGTACAGACGGACGAA
>NW_026422500.1:0-241 GCF_001194135.2 Octopus bimaculoides
CACACACACACACACACACATCGGTGGTATTATGTTATATTATCGTATGTCCAAATTTGTCCAAATGCGTTTTTTTCAATATCAAGTTTTGCTTGCAATAGCCGGTTCTATTGGTCAAACTATCGTATCTCCAACTGCTTCTGATGCCAAGATATCAAAACTTGTCTAAGTGTAGAACAACGGTTTTGTTATAGAATGGTGAAACTATTTATTCGTTTTCTGAAAAAGCAACGTTTTGAAC
>NW_026422501.1:0-423 GCF_001194135.2 Octopus bimaculoides
AAGAAGAAGAAGAAGAAGAAGAAGAAGAAGAAGAAGAAGAAGAGAAGAGGCAAGGGAAGGTGGAGTGAACCAAGGAAAAGCCTGGTAAAGGAAGTGCGAGTATTAACCCCCCACCCCAACACAATCCTACCACCTCTGTACATAGTATTTTCGTTGGGTAGACACAGAAATGATTTGTTGAAGGAAAAGGTAAGATTTAAAATACAGGTAAATCGACGTCACACAAAGACACAAGTACACTTGCAGTGAGGTGTGCGACTTGAACATACATGAAGGTAGGTGTACATGAGATGATGTGCGTACCTGTGAACACATGGTGTAGGTGACAGAGGTGTCAAACAGGAACACGATTTTATGCTCAGTTCATTGAATGTCTGTCTATCTATCCATCTATCTAATCTATCTATCTATCTATCTCTATCA
>NW_026422502.1:0-273 GCF_001194135.2 Octopus bimaculoides
AATGTAGTAGTAGTAGTAGTAGTAGTGATAGTAGTAGTGGTGGAAGTAGTGGTAGTAGTAGTGATAGTAGTAGTGGAAGTAGTGGTAGTAGCAGTGATAGTAGTAGTAGTGGAAGTAGTGGTAGTAGTAGTCGTCGTGGAAGTAGTGGTGGTAGTAGTAGTAAAAGTAGTAGTAGTAATAGTAGTAGAACAAAAAGTAGTAGTAGAAGAAGAATCATGACGAGAACTATTACAACAACAATAAAATGACTACAGCAAAAGCAATGATAACAAA
>NW_026422503.1:0-218 GCF_001194135.2 Octopus bimaculoides
ATACATACATACATACATACATACATACATACATAATACTTACATACAAACAAACAAATAAAAATACCCAGTTGTTGATGTTGAAATTCCAATGAAAGAGCCTTGGATCTTGGTTAGAAACGGGTTCTTTCTCTCGTGGTAATAAATCCTGAAATAAACTGAATAATCACATACATACACGCATACATACACACACACACACACACACACACACACAC
>NW_026422504.1:0-1163 GCF_001194135.2 Octopus bimaculoides
TAATAAAACGACTACACGTGTTTCATAACCAAGTTTTCAAATAGAAAATAGAATATATTCGAATCGATTAAATTAATCGAAAATCAGTTCTATTCAAAAATATTCAGGTCAAATAAAACAATAAGAATAACAAAATGAATGTATATAACACCCAACAATAAATAACAAATGAATGTATATAAAAATACTTATTATATTAAGATAGAAAAATGTTAAACAATATTATTAAAAAGAAATTTAATACTAATCTTATCGAAAATTATAAACGTGACATAATTAACTTTACGTTTATTAGACTATAAACTAACAGAAATATTAAATGCAAATCGTAACGAATCAATCATTTAAAATACAATTTTAAACGTAGTTTTGGGTTAAACCAAAATTATAGACGTAAAATAAATAGCTTTAATTTTAATATAAACTAACAAAAAATTAATTTATATAAATTAATTTATATAAAAATAATTATATCACCATTATATAGACGAAAAAAACATTCAACAAAATTATTGAAAAGAAATACAAAATTTCTCTCATCGAATCTTTAGTCTAAATAAAATTTTAATTGTCGTACTATTAACTTAACCTTAATTAGAATATTAACGAATAATCAAAGAAATTATATAAAAGCAACTACTTATTTATCCCATAAATCAAAAGGAAATATCAAACAATATTATTGGAAAAATGCAACCCTAATCGAAGCTTTGGTTTAAACTAAAATGATAAAATTTATACTATTAACTTAGTGTTAAACAAGGTGTCGGCTAATATTAAATATCAATTGGATTAATATAAAAATACATATTTTTCCAATCAATGACAGAAATCATTTAACAATATTAATGAAGATAAAAGCAATACTTATCTCAACGTTAAACTAATAACTAAGCGTTTATTAGAAAAAAGTCGTTGAAGATATTGCGTAATGAAAATGAATAGAATAAAGAGATATAAAAACAAGAATGAAAGTTTTTTATTTATAAAATCATGAATGAAAATTAAAATTTATATAACTTAAATTATAATGAGACAATTAACTATAATGTAAACATTTTATGGAACGTTAAAATCTAAGTAATTATAGTCTAAAGAATAATTCTAAGAACTATAACTTAAATAATATATATGAAATAAGCAAAAATAGTACAATTAAATTA
>NW_026422504.1:1527-2411 GCF_001194135.2 Octopus bimaculoides
ACACAAATATATATATATATAAATATATATAGACACAGTTAGCTAAAATTATTATATAAATAATGTAATTTATGTTTACATTTTATTTTTCGTTCATCAAATGAATTAATTATTTAATAATATCTCCTTAAATTCATTAGTACACAACTTACAAAAATTATTACCTATACGATAGGATTTCGCCTTACAAACTAACTCCCAATGTAAAAAGTACTTAATATTTTTAGATTTTAGTTCCCAAATATATTTACTAAGGTCAATAGAATGAATCAAATTTCTATTCTTAAAGGAGTGCATATGTTGAGCCACCCGTAATTTAATTTTATTAGAAGTCGATCCTATGTAAGTCTTATTTAAATTATAACCATTATGTTTATTTCCTTCCATTAAAGTCACTATACATTTATACACCACATCCTTCAAATCACATTTATCATTAAATTTACATTTAGTCTTATCTCTAGATGTAGAATTAATTATATCCTGGTCTTCATTATTATTATTATTAGAATAAGTATTTAATTTATATTTGTAATACTTATTTAAACTAAATCTATTAAACATTATGAGTAATAGAATAACTTACAACAAAGTTATTAGTAGAAAATATATTATAATATCTATTTATTATCTCTAAGGAATATATCGATAACTTTTGAAATTACTTTAATAGTTGTTTTATTATCATTATATTGCGATTTTTACTTTGTATTTTATTATACTTATTTATCGTGCATTTCTTATTAATATTTTCTATATGTGACTGTGAATTTTCATGGATGAGTTCATGAACTTTGGTTCTTTTCTCTAAAATTATATATTTATATATTCTAGACTGTGAAACTTAATTTATTTTTAATTTTTGATAAATTGAATTTAATTGA
>NW_026422505.1:0-211 GCF_001194135.2 Octopus bimaculoides
TGGGCATACGCGCATTTGCGATAGATAGGCGTTGTGGGATCGAATAGTCACGACTAGCTAGCACCGATGCGTGAGTGCGCACACCGGGATCGTTCTTCTTGAATAGTACCTATACACACATATACATGGAAAAAAATGGACAGTATCGGAAACATAAACACGACACAGGTGTTAATATATACGCAAGAGGCCTTTCGATAATACGACAGAA
>NW_026422506.1:0-329 GCF_001194135.2 Octopus bimaculoides
AGATATATGCATATATCCATACATATATGTACATATCTACATCTATATGTCTACATACATGCATATATGGGTACAGGACGTCACAAAAAATCGTTAAACACAACGAGAAACGAAAACAGAAAACGAACATTTTTTTCGAACAACGAAAAACAAAACAAACAGAGAAACGAGACATGGAACATAAAGAATATATCCGTTCGTCAATTGTCCCGTTCCATCTACTCCGCGTTTCGAAGGCAAGGACAATAAGCGACTTCGTTGGAACAATATACGATGGGTTTCTTTCAGTTTCCGTCCACCAAATCCACTCAGAAGGCTTTGGTCGGCCC
>NW_026422507.1:0-254 GCF_001194135.2 Octopus bimaculoides
ATATATATATATATATATATATATATATATATGCAGGTTTCTGTTTTACAATTTTAACAATTAATTTTAAATATGCAAAAAGTATTTTAAAGAAGCATGAAAGAAAATGAAAACCATTCTTCCTGAAGAAGCATAATAAAAAACAAATAACAACGAAAATAAAGAAAAGAAAAGTGATACTTGAAATAAAAATGAAAACTAAGAAAAGTGAATCATACTAACACACGCAAACACACACACACACAAACACAAAC
>NW_026422508.1:0-329 GCF_001194135.2 Octopus bimaculoides
ATATCTGTTTCTGTGTAAATGTATTTATATATGTGTGTGCTTATGTGTACGTACGTGTTTGCACATAAGAGTAAATATTTATGTATGTATATATATATATATATATATGCGCGCGGCGAATAAATGATATATAATTGGTGGGGTTTATTTAAAAAGTATTAAAAAAACATCATATAATGCTATATAAATATCTATCTTTTAATTCATCTATTTATCTATATATCTATCTTTCTTTCTTTCTTTCAATCTATCTATATGTATGTTCACATACGTAATTCCTTCTCTCTCTTTCTCTCTTTATGCGACACAACATTCTCGCTCTCTTTCTC
>NW_026422509.1:0-419 GCF_001194135.2 Octopus bimaculoides
CACCCACTACACTCTCGGAGTGGTTGGCGTTAGGAAGGGCATCCAGTTGCAGAAACTCTGCCATATCGGATTGGAGTCTAGTGTAGCCATCCGCTTTGCCAGTCCTCAGTCAAATCGTCCAACCCATGCTAGCATGGAAAGCGGACGTTAAATGATGATGATGATGATGATGATGATGATGATGATGCTACATATATATAAGCTTAAAGCGTATGGCGATCACCGTGCAATGACTAAACAAAATAGTCCTTATAAAGGGGCATATAAGCCCCCGACAGAAAAAAGGCTTTCCTATCCGCGTGAGAGTCGAACCCACATCCCTTTGTTAGACTATTTTCCTTAGTCATTCCACGGTGATCGGCATAACCGTTTAAGCTTATATAAAAATACTATTATTATTATTTACAGGATTGTAAACT
>NW_026422510.1:0-203 GCF_001194135.2 Octopus bimaculoides
GTGTTGGTGTGTTTATGTCCCCATGACTTAGTGGTTTGGCAAAAGAGACTGATAGAATAAAAGGAAAATAATTACTGTGGTTGATTAGCTTAATTAAAATTCCTCAAGGTGGCACCCCAGCATGGCCACCGCCTAATCACTGATAAAGATATATAAGAGATATATGTTTATATATATATATATATATATATATATATATATAT
>NW_026422511.1:0-579 GCF_001194135.2 Octopus bimaculoides
ATACGGTATGTATGTATACATGTATATACAGAGATATATACTAATATATATACAATTATATATCATATAAAGACCATAGGTGCAGGCGTGGCATTGTGGCAAAAATTTTGGTTCCTAATGATATGACACCAGGTTCAGTCCACTGGGTGGAACCATCGACATGTTTCTTCTACTCTAGCGCTGCGCCAAGTAGATCTGGTAAACAGGTATTCAAAAGATGTTGTGTGTGTACGTTTGCATGTGTGCATGTATGTATGCATGTATGTATATGCATATATATATATATATATAAAAATATATATGTGTGTGTATGTGTGTGTTTGTGTGTGTGTGTGTTTTTGTGTGTGTGTGTGTGCCTATATATATATATATACATGACTATGTGTGCGCGCGTATTATGTGTGCATTTGTGGTGGTCTCCCACCAACATTGACAACCGGCGTTTGTTTGTTTATGACCCCGTAACTAAATGGAGTAAATACCAGACATTAAAAATCCCAGAATTTCTGGGAGAGATTAGCACGTCTAAAATCTCCTGTATATATACACATTTGTATCTATCTATCTATCTATATATAT
>NW_026422513.1:0-616 GCF_001194135.2 Octopus bimaculoides
CATACATCTGTGTGTGAGTGTAAGTGTGAGTGTGTCGATGTAGGAGAACGAGAAGCTGCATTTAACCGATGAAAGCAGCCTATACTCAAAGTCTACACACAAAACATACACTGCTGAAGAAATAATAAATGCATTATATAAGTTCGCAAATTAAAAGCAAAGAATTGGTAAAAAGAGAGACGTTCATCTAAGAAGGAAAATAAGTATAATAAATAAATGTAAACGAAAATATACTTTCAGTAATTAAATAAATAAATAAATGATATTCCTGACTTAAAAGTAAGATTGAAACACCTGATCCTACAACGCATATAAGTATTTAACCAAATGCAAATATTCTGCAATCGAACAATAGTCCTAACATACTGCAGGAATACTTAAAGGGAAAATGTAAAGTAACATATTAAAACGCACGATAGATTAGACAAAAGACAGACGAAAATACTGCAGTCCACAAATATTACAACAAGAATAATGACAAATTTAATAATACAATCATAGTTGATTGAAATTTGAGGACTCCCGGAAATATTGATGTCCTCCATTATATTATACTAAATGAAAGATCACTTCAGCATCGTTCAAAACTATATATGTATATACATACATACATATA
>NW_026422514.1:0-649 GCF_001194135.2 Octopus bimaculoides
TCGATCTAATCGACTGGCTTCCTCCCCAAAAATTTCGGGCCTTGTGCCTATAGTAGAAAAGAATAACTCTAACATTTTTTTGACATTAATCTACATTTTGAATACTTCAAAACTTCTTAAGTGCTGGCATAGTTGAGGGGTTAAGAAACTCGCTTTGCACAAACGTAGTGACAGGTTCAGTCCCAGTGCGCGATATCTTGGACCAACCAATGCCTTGTAAGTAGATTTGATAGACGGAAATTGTGTTGAAATATATGTAGCAGAGATTCGAAACTGATCCCTGGATACGCGGTCAGACATCACGAGCAAACCGCAATAGTTTCATGTGATCGGTCTATTAAGCAACCAATA
This sequence comes from Octopus bimaculoides, assembly GCF_001194135.2. Classification (NCBI taxonomy): domain Eukaryota; kingdom Metazoa; phylum Mollusca; class Cephalopoda; order Octopoda; family Octopodidae; genus Octopus; species Octopus bimaculoides. The sequence continues at coordinate 352 of NW_026422514.1, forward strand.
AACGTCAAGTCATTCCAGAGATATATCATCAGTGGCAGACGAAATTCACCCAGAAGCGGGGGTGGCATTGTTAAATCTAGATTTTTGCTGTCTTGAGCTCCACCAGTAGCAAATATTCACTGGTTGTGCATGCTAAGCGAAAATCAGCTGCTAGATAATAAAGTTAAACAGTAATTGAAAAGTTACTGGAGTAGCGTTCAGCCAGCAGGCTGAATGAAAAATCGTTATTAGCGACGGAAGCAGTATTTGTTCAAATTAGTAATCTGTATATCACACTTAGAGCAAATATACAATTGAA
>NW_026422514.1:1485-3306 GCF_001194135.2 Octopus bimaculoides
CACACAAGCAACAATTTTCAATCACAACATTAATAATAAACAAAACGTTTGAATAAAAATAAAAAGAATTTGAGTGATGTAGAAATAGCGTTAAACGTATGTTTTTGAATGGGTTTTTGTGGAGTTTTTTTTTTCTGGGTTAGGGGAAACCACAATTAAAAGGAAGGATAACGAAAGCCGAATGATAATGCAAAGTTACTCAAACACGTGAATCTTCCAGATAGTGAGGTGGCAAAGAAACTGATGGAACATACTATACATGCGTGTTGAAAATACAAATGGATCTTTATGCTGTGTATTCACGATGCAAGCAGGGCTAAATGACGTGTGTGCGAGATGCAAGTGAGTCTGCATGAGGTGTGCCCAACACGCAAGTATGTTTTCATGATGTGTGCACGAGATGCAAGTGATACTTGTACGATGTGAGTACTTTGTAGAAATTCTTTAGAAAGTGAAGAGCATTAGTATTAATATTTTAACAATCATAAAAATATGACTTTACGTTCCCGGCTATCACAAACTATCCAGAAAACTGAGCACGATATTAATGAGAAAAAGTTTATTATGGAATTTCGTACTTCAAATTGTAACGGTGTTGATCCCACGGTACTCGTTGCGTTGTCGAGCTCACGGTACTCTTTGCCACTGCTGATCTGGATTGTTTGATGATTGCTATTTTACAACTTGTCTGCTTTTCCTGCTAACATAGCTTCTGGCATTTTCAATATTTTAATCTTTTAGCATTTAAACCGGCCTTTTTAGCCCGAATATACAACCTGTTTTGCGTTTAAATTCTAAAAACTACTCGATTACATCCTCAAAATTTCTTAACTACAAGATAATATATGATTGATTCAAAACCATGCAAATTAATAAGCATTAGATTTGACAGAGTAATCTAAATGCTAAAGATTAAAAAAACTTTCTTTTGGAACCAGATGATTATGGATTAACTGCCAAGACTATAAGCAAAAATTTCGAAACAAAAATGAGTAACATGATTGTCTTTTTTGAATCAAATCTGTGATAATATCTGATTATAAATAATTATACAAACAGGAGATTATTTGTGGCCATTCAAATAAGGTAAGTGTGGGTGAAAAGTTTTTGATTATTATCAATAAATAAGTGCATATACTGCATTGTTTGAAACTTGAAAGTACAAAGCATTTGAAGAAATAAAAGGGAAACCGAACAAGTATTTTGTCGGGGAACAAATTATGTCAGTAACAATAAACAAGCTGCTTCCTGTTAGATATAAACTAAGCTATTATCGTCACTATCGTCGTCATCATCATCTTCATCACTATCACCATACCATCATTATCATTTATCCATTCAATCTTATATTTTCATTACTTCATGTCTTCCTGTCCAAACCATTAAAATAATACGATCTACTCTACAACAAACAACCACCATTGACATTAGCACCAAACAGTGAAGCAAAAACTAGCGCCCACTTAAATCATGAAAATATCGGAATTTTCCGGAAATTTGTATAACATTTAACATAATCTAACTCAAATTGGTTTAATTGTGCGCAATTATCAATGTGGAAATATTGGATACGAACTGGAATGAAACAGGTTTTTATTTGCTCAAATATTTTAACAATTTCTTAATGTCAAATTTATATCAGTTTCTCGATTTCAACTTTCGATTTATAAAACTTTTCTAAGAATTCGATATGGCATTTAAATACTTTAAGCAGTTGAGATACTCAGGCACTAATCTTCCAAATATAAAATCATTTTCAAAAGAATAGAATTTCACTCCATTCAAAAATAACCACACCCCACTAATATATATATATATATA
>NW_026422515.1:0-253 GCF_001194135.2 Octopus bimaculoides
GTGCCACATAAAAGCACCCAGCACACTCTGTAAAGTGGTTGGCATTAGGAGGGGCATCCAGCTGTAGAAACCATGCTAAATCAGACTGAAGTCTAGTGCAGCTTCCCAGCTTGCCAGTTCTGGTCAAACCATCCAACCCATGCCAGCATGGACAACAGACATTAAATGATGATGAAGCAACTACAGAAACATCAAATTATGAAACAGAAAGAATTATATCACAACTAATCAGGAAGAGATTTAGTTTACACAA
>NW_026422516.1:0-2243 GCF_001194135.2 Octopus bimaculoides
ATATATATATATATATATACATATTTATATATATGTATGTATGAACATACACACACACAAGGGTGAGCACATAAATTCAAAACAAGATGAATTGAAATAGTACTCGTGTACCGAAGTGTGTAATATACTCTTTATTGAAGCCCCAAAATAACTTCATAAACTGTTATTCAGAGTTTCGTATGACTGTTTGTCGAACAGTTACGATCATACAATATTTATATCATCGCAACTGTCCGACGATCGGTGACATGAAACTTTGAGTAACTATTTGTAAAGATTTATATATATATATATATATATATATATATATATATATTATCATTATTATTATAATCAATATCCCCGAGAACTACGTTAAGGGTACACGTGTCTGTGGAGTGCTCAGCCACTTGCACGTTAATTTCACGAGCAGGCTGTTCCGTTGATCGGATCAACTGGAACTCTCGACGTCGTAAGCGACGGAGTGCCAACAACATATTGAAGATGATAGCAATGATCTACAAATGACTTTATATTAGATGTGAGAGTAATGACCAAGAAATAACCTTACATCTGAGATGCAAGTAATGACCTGATAATAGCTTTACATCAAAGATGAGAGTAACGACCTAGTAAACCCTAACAATAAGGTAACATTAGAGACGACAGTACTGGCCAGGTAATGACGATACGTTAGGAACAGTAGTAATGACTTGATAAGGATCTTACATACGGTTGACAGTAATGAACCATTAAGAACCTTACACTTGGCTACTAGTTAAAACCTAGATAATCACATTGGAAGATCTTTACACAAGGCTGACAGTGATAATGTAATGATCGTGCGGCTCAATGCCGAGACCCCGTCAGCGGTTCTTACTTCATTTCATGTGGAAAATTACCTTCACGTTGTTCTTTTTTTTTTGTTGTTATTTATTATATTTCTAAGGTGTATCCAGCCAAATATGCTTATAGGGTCTTTTTTTTTTACTTAATAATAATAATAATAATAATAATGATGATGATAATAATAATTGTGATGATGATGATGATGATGATGATGATGATGATGATGATGATAATTGTGATGATGATGATGATGATGATGATGATGATAATAATAATACAAGCGCGTACCACCAATAGCTCACACATCTCAGATTCTACACAACTACAACTAAACACGAACCATACAACCCACACAATACATATTGACAACATTCAGAGACCACATGTCATCTGTTTTCCTTTTTTCCTGTCAAGCCCAGAAGCAGCAGATCAAAGACACTCCAGTCGTGACGTAGTTTTATTTAGAGTGTTTCTAGGACTACATTTAATATGTGTGTCCTTCATAATTTTTATGATGATGAGGTGTAACTGGAGACTCGGCTACTAATTTCTAGCAGGTCGAGTATTCGCGTCAGAGTTCCTTTTTTGGTCTGCCTTGTAACACGTATTGGCTGCTTGTAGGAAGATTCAGAAACTGTTGTCATTGTAGTTGTTGTAACTGTTCCTGTTGCTGTTTTCATTGTTATTATTGTCAATGTTATTGTTATTGTTATTACTGTTGTTAAATTTACTTTGGTTCAATCCTCCATGGAATTCTAATTAATATATTCAATTGACAACGCACGATTTTCGGTTATACTGACCGGGTTTCACCTATAAACCGACCAGAGCCTGTTTATCTTACATAGCTTAGTAAAGTAAGCGCTAACAGATTTTATATGATGGGAAAGTAAACTAATAACAAATGAATCACATAAACCTAGAAGGAAAATGTATCTAGTCTTGAATTCAAAAGGAAATTAAAAGTTGTAAATGACAGTTAATTCAAGCGGGGTAACTCTGTTTTACCAGTATGAAAGTTGGTGCAAATGAGAAGTACAACAGAACGAGACATAAGTGTATCACAAATGGAACAGCACGGAAAAAAAAGCAGAAACAAAATAAATAAAAAAGACACGTAAGCTTGATAGAAGCGATGGGTGGGGAGAAGGAGGGGCGTGTGCCACCCCAGTAGAAATGGTTTAAACACATGAGTCAATATAGAGATCGAAAGCCTGCTTGAGTGATTGTCTTTCAAAATACCTTTCTCACCTCATCATTCTCTCCCCACCGCCACTTTTCTTTTTTCTTCGTTGATTCCTCTCTTCATTTTTTTCTGTTTTTGATCCACTCCTTGCCCTCGATGTCCCTGTGTATATCTGTTTGTCTGTCTGTCTATCTGTTCGTGTATATAAAACTTTTCTGTCAGTATAAAT
>NW_026422516.1:2541-3567 GCF_001194135.2 Octopus bimaculoides
TGGGTTGTCCGGAAAGTTCGTGCCGATTTTTTAAGGAAAGAAAAAGGTCAATAAATACTTGCCATTACATTTTAAATCAACCAAATATGAACCGTTTTGTTGCACAATGCGTCTCCATCTTTCCTTTAACTTGAAAATACCCTCTTCCCAGAAATGAGGTGATTTCATGGCAAATAAGTCTTAGGGTAAGCTACTATAAATCGGCACGAACTTTCCAGACAACCCAATATATATATATATTATATATGTGTATATATATATATATATTATGTATATATTATGTATATATACATATATATATATGCATTTATATGTATACATATAGATACACACACATATATATACAGATATATATAGATATAGATATGCATATATATATATATATATATATATATATATATATATGTGTGTGTGTGTGTATATAATTATGTATGCATATATACGCATACACATGCACTTACACATAGAAAACGCATTCATACCCACACATATGCATCCATCAATGCATACGTGTATACTCACATTTATACTTCATTGCATATATTGAACAAAACACATTGCCTCCAACGTCTCATAAATAAGTATGTTTGTGTGTCCGTGTGTCTGCTTATGCGAGTGTGCGTATGTACGTGTACATATACATGAACAATATGTATACATACATAAATACATATATAAAGGTATATGTTTAGGGCGGGTTGAGAATGTCACTCATGTACGTTATATGTTGCGTGTTAATGGATGTATTATACATGTACGAGAGTATACATGCGTATATAGATATGTGTGTGTGTGTGTGTGTGTGTGTGAGTACGTATGTATCCATGTATGTATGTAGGTTGGTAGGTTTGTCTGTACGATATTACATGTATGCATGTATTTGTACAACGTTATTGTACAACGCTGATTGTTAAAAAAAACCAACGCCCTGTTATTTGTCAAGAACTCCTTGACCGATTGCTAAACTATTTAACCGCCTAGTGATATACATACATATATACATATACATATATGTGTGTGTATATA
>NW_026422517.1:0-255 GCF_001194135.2 Octopus bimaculoides
TATATATATATATACATAAATATACATACATGTATATACATAAATAGGCATAAATATATACACATATGTATATATGCACACACATAGATATACATACATAGATATATACATATACATATATATACTTATGTATATATACGTATATATATATTCATATACATATATACAAAGATATATATATATGGATATATATATATACATATATATATGTATGTATACACATATACATACATATATATATATATATATATATAT
>NW_026422517.1:373-496 GCF_001194135.2 Octopus bimaculoides
TATATATATATATATATACATATTTATATATATATACAAATATATATATATACAAACACGTATAAATACACAGGGAAAGTAATAAAAATGAAACTAATATATGTATTACATATATATAATACA
>NW_026422517.1:622-778 GCF_001194135.2 Octopus bimaculoides
CAAGTACAGAAAACACACAAGCCACATAGAGAACATTTCCTTCATCAGCTATATATATATATATATTATTCATTTACAATATAGAGATGCCTATAGTAGGACATCTACCCGCTAGAAAGAGTAGCAAAAAAACTCTATACCACAAAAATAGGGATA
>NW_026422518.1:0-512 GCF_001194135.2 Octopus bimaculoides
TACTACTACTACTACTACTACTACTACTACTACTACTACTACAACAGCAAGAGAAATAATGTAAAATATTTGTAGTTTTAGTGTTTGAGAAACTGCAGATGTCAAATACCTTGTGAAATATTTCACTTTGGAAAAACATGAGAACTGAAGAAGCTGGCCTCGCATAGAATATTTGAACGATTACTCACACACACACACGTTCACACATCCATATTCATACAGATGCATACGCACATATATGTGTATACACACGTGCGCGAGCACTACCTTTAAACACCAGCACATACTCGCATGTATCCACGCACCCAAGCACGCATATTTATAAATATGTACGAATTATACGTGTGTGTGTGTGTGTCTGAGAGAGAGAGAGAGAGAGAGAGAGAGAGAGAAAGATAGAGAGAAAGAATATGAGAGAGAGAGAAAGAGAATTCGTGTATGTGTGTAAATGTGTGTGAGTATATGTGCACGCGCGTGTATGTATGCATATGTATATTATATATACATACATA
>NW_026422519.1:0-459 GCF_001194135.2 Octopus bimaculoides
TGCCATGAGCAAAACACAAGTTTATGAGTGGTTTTCATGCTTTAGGAATGACCACATGTTGCTTGAAGACCAACCTCAATCAGGATGACTGTCGACCTCCCAAACGAATGAAAACATCATGAAAATTAATGAACTGATCTTGGAGGACCACCACAGAACAATTGATGAACTTGTTTATATGACTGGTGAGTCCTGGAGCTCCTGCCTATGAATTTTGAGTGAAGAATTGTGAATGAAAAGAGTTGCAGCAAAATTTGTGCCTTGTGGAGGATCAAAAGCAGTCATGACTGAATGCATGTCGTAAACTGAAAGAACTGTTGGAAGTTGATCTGGGACCTTTCTTTGAATGTCATCACTGGTGACAAAAGCTGGTACTATGGAATTTGCAGATGTATAAGAGGTAAAGAACAAAATGACAGAGGCATTAAAAGGCATCACTTCGCAAGAGTTCCAGCACTG
>NW_026422520.1:0-590 GCF_001194135.2 Octopus bimaculoides
ATATATATATATATATATATATATATATATATATATATGCATATTCATATTTTCATAAGCTCTTATATATGTATATGTTCGCATATGTACTACATATGTATATATATTCATATATACATAAGCTACGCGCATGCATGCGCAAAAGGCATTCGTGTACGACTTGTACGCATGTACATGTCACATAAGATTACTTGCATATTTATGAATGATAACTTTGAACATTTATTATCATTTTTCATAAGCAAGGGAAATAAATAGCAATCCATTGACGGTGGTGAAGGCCAGATTTGGCAAACTTGACAACTGATATGAAGTCCGAGAATGTGCGAAACCTTCTCGGTGCCCCTGAAAAACTTTGCTGTAATTTTTATCATTTTTTGACGTTACTTTTAACTACTGATGTTTTCTCATTCCATAAGTATTCTATTTATAATTTATTATAGGCATGAAAGGGCACTGACCCTAGCAATTTAAAACCCTCCAACATAGGACGATAATGGGAAAACTGTTTGATAATGAAAGCCATGTCCAGTGTTTGTTGGGGACACGATAGACCTTGTTCTTTTCATATACTTATATATATATATATA
>NW_026422521.1:0-401 GCF_001194135.2 Octopus bimaculoides
ATATGTATATATACATACATATATACATATACAAATATACGTAACATACGTAAATAGATATACACATTACATCCGCGCATATATATATATAAATCCATAGATATACATAAACATATATACGTATATATTGTTATAACAATTGTTATATTGTTATATATCGTATATAAGACATATTTACACGCATACATATATATATATATATATATATATATGCATAAACACATACATACATACATATATGTATGTATGCATGTATGTATGTATATATATTTGAGTGTGTTATATACACACACACACACACACACACACACATATATATACATATATATATATATCTTCGTTATAAGATCCTAAGAGTATACCCTATAGTATATAGACCAGTTATATATATTATTTATAAA
>NW_026422522.1:0-529 GCF_001194135.2 Octopus bimaculoides
TTGTAGTATTTTGTCGCGTGGTAGATTCAAATTTCAGGCGAAAATCACTAGAGTATTGAATAAAAGGCTTCTTCAGTCGATGTACCCGGAGATTAGCCAGTTATTTAGCAAGGTTGATATTTGTGGCTTCAATGTCAGGGATAATATTCATCGTATTCCCTCACGCCAAAAATGCGACTCGTCGCTGATCCATGATGTATGTATGTATGTATGTATGTATGTATGTATGTATGTATGCAGGTATGTATGCAGGTATGTATGTATGTATGTATGTATGTATGTATGTATATATGTATGTACAGGCTGATTCAAAAGTCGCCATACATAGGAACAATTTATCTTTTTTATAAGAAACAGTTTATAAGAACAGTTTTTTTTTAACAGGCTCCATATGGTTGCGATTGTTTTGAATACACATTGCAATACATTTACCCCACTCATTGTAAACTCGTAATAGCACATCTGAGGATACGTGTGCAAATGAGTTGGTGATGCGTTCCTTCAAATGATTTAGGTCTTTTATCTTTCC
>NW_026422523.1:0-241 GCF_001194135.2 Octopus bimaculoides
CGTACGTATGTTCCTACGTACATATATATGAATGAACGAACGAACGTATGTCAGAACGAACGAACAAACGAATGAACGAACGTACGTACGTACGAAAGAACTAACGAACGAACGTCCGTACGTATGTACGGATTTACGGACGTAAGTACGTATGTAAGAACGAACGAACAAAGAAACAGACGAACGTACGTACGAACGAACGAACGTAGGTACGAAAAAAAAACGAACGAACAAAGAATTG
>NW_026422524.1:0-367 GCF_001194135.2 Octopus bimaculoides
GGTGGCTATGCTAAGGATGGTAAGTATTGAAGTTCATATTAAAATGAATGCTAGTCTATTCCTTTGTATTGCTAATTCATTGTTCATGGTCGGTTACACTTGTAATTGCCATTGGCTGATCTTCAAGAATTCACCGGTCACTCAGTTGACAAACCTACATGTTCTATATGGATCTACATCGTTCAATATAGATCTACGTATGTATATACACACATATATGTGCTCTCATCTATACATATATGCATGCGTACTTGAATATACGTGACTACGTCTTTACATACTTACGCTCATGTATGCTTACATATACATATTCTTACACACACACACACACACTCACAATGTAATACATACATATCCGTATATATAT
>NW_026422525.1:0-240 GCF_001194135.2 Octopus bimaculoides
CAATATGTTGAATTTGGCATTGTCCGCAATAGCCGAATTCCGGTGGATCAACAACAGTACCAACGGTAACCACAGCAACAACAACATGGATGAAAACAATCACAACAACAACAATACCAACAATAACCACAGCAGCAGCAACAACACAAACAATAGAGACTGCAGCAACAACAGCAGCCGTAGCAACAACAACAACTGCAACCCCATGAACACCAACAGCAACAACAACAACAGCAAAAA
>NW_026422526.1:0-271 GCF_001194135.2 Octopus bimaculoides
GGCTGACCAAAATCTTGTGAGTGGATTTCGTACTCAGAAACTGAAAGAAGGCTGTCGTATATATGCGTATATTTGTATATGTGTGTGCTTGTGTGTTGTGTTTGTACCCCCACCATTCCTTGACAGCTGATGTTGCTGTGTTTACATTCCTGTAACTTAGTGGTTTCGTAAGACACTGACAGAATGACTACTAGGCTTACAAAGAATAAATCCTGTGGTTAATTTCTTCGACCAACAGCGGTGCTCCACCATGGCCGCAGTCACATGACTG
>NW_026422527.1:0-380 GCF_001194135.2 Octopus bimaculoides
AATGTCAGCCAAAATATCACGTCTTACACTGTTGTCTCAAAATACGTCTTAGATATACGATGTTTAAATAAAATACGGAATAGTCACGGCTTAAACAGCAAGACAAACATCATTTCAATAACACCGACAGCAATATTGGTTTGGAAGTTTGGCAGAATGTCAGTAGGTTCCGGAAAAGGGTTCAGACGATTACACGGACTCAAGTGTTTAATGGGACTTATATTATCGACTCCCGAGGAATGAAAGGCAAAGTCTGTAGTATTTGGACTCAAAGCGTAAAGACGGACGAAATGCTACCGATTCTGCCTCCTCGTCGCCTTTATAATAATAATAATCATCATAATAATAATAATAACAATAATGATGATGACGATGATAAT
>NW_026422528.1:0-405 GCF_001194135.2 Octopus bimaculoides
CTCTCTCTCTCTCTCTCTCTCTCTCTCATTCTCTCTCCATCTCTCTTCCCACCTCTCTCACTCCACCTCCTCTCGTTCTCTCTCCATCTCTCTTCCCACCTCTCTTACCCCAACTCTTTCTCCAGCATTGCTAGAAATAGGAGTCAAAGACTCCTTAACCACAAAAAGTCGCTTGTTCTATTTGAACTGACAAGGGAGACAACAACTCCCCATCGTAAACGAGATGCATTAGATTAATATGTTAATTTCGTTTAGGAAATTAATATTCGTGAGTAATGCTTACGGAGCTGAAATCGAACCTGTTAGTGTTATAGAAATTACAATAGAAATCAGTAACTGATTTCACGAAGTGGTAACTCTTTTACTGTTTTACTTGTTTCAGTCATTTGACTGCGGCCATGCTGG
>NW_026422529.1:0-465 GCF_001194135.2 Octopus bimaculoides
TTGATCGTATCAGCTGGGACACTCGTCGTCGAATGTGAATATTTAGAAAAATCTGATTCCACAGCCTACGTGTTTGCGCTGATCAAATATGCAAAATTCCTCCCCAAATCATGGAAGAAACGCATTCTTAGGGTCTCTTTATTGACTTTTGATAAATGAATAAATAAAATGCCTTGGTTTGTGCTGTGTTACTCTTTGAGATCATGGATGGATGAGTTGGTAAGGTAATAATGCGGTCAACTGAAAAGTAATTAGTTAGTCATTTGTATTCTGTTGCTATCAAAAAGATAATACTCAAAACACGCAGATATTCAGGTTTCTTGCTCTACGTGGATACTACAGGTTGATGTATATATGAAAGAATATGTATATACATATGTATGAACAATATAGATACATATGTACATATACATACAAATATATATGTATGTATATGTATATATATATATATATATATATATATAT
>NW_026422530.1:0-681 GCF_001194135.2 Octopus bimaculoides
TTATGTAAGCATGTGTGTATATGTATATCTTATGTAAATGTATATAGCTGTAAATTCCTATATCTATGTGCCTTTATCTATCTATCAGTCCGTCAGCTTGTCTGTCTGTCTGACCGTCTGTTCATCTGTCTGTCTGTCTGTCTGTCTCTCTGTCTCTCTCTCTCTCTCTCTCTCTCTACGTGTATATATAATCGCTATATGCTTGCGTGTATAATTATGTGAAATTGTTACCGTCTCACAAATAGACAAACACACGTCTACAAGTGTGTGTTTATGTACTTTTAATGTGCGTATTGTTTGCGTATTTGATTTTATGAAACCTTTTGAAATTGCAAGAAAAAAGCGATAGTGAAACCTAGGCATCTTCTGACGACAGACCAGTTTTCTAAAAGACGCCATTACGTTCATTCCCCCTTTAATGACAGAAGGAAGCTATAAAGGTTCAAAACAGCCTTCGACTAAGCCATTGACCATCATCAGAGATGTTTCTAGTTTTCTAGTATGTAGGTAATATACATTAGCTTTCTCTCTCCATCAAATTGACGTTACTGAAACAGGTGCGCAGTGTACCTCACGTCAGATGGAGTGATTGCATTCTTGCTTAAAAATATAGAAATTTGTACTCAACAAAAGTATAGAGTCAACCATCAGATTAACGTGAAATTGTTTTTATTATTACTA
>NW_026422531.1:0-209 GCF_001194135.2 Octopus bimaculoides
CTTTTTTTTTTTTTTTCAAATTGAGACAACGTTTGTTATATCTAAAGATATAGTGTGGTCGCTACTGGAATGCATTGGATCATAGAGCTGTGTTGGATCAGGACTAACCTGGGGTTAAACAACAACAACAAACGTCATCATAAACTACGCAGTCTTTCAAAAATGGTGTTTTGGATGTCTTCTGAGATTGATGTATGTATACAAGAGAT
>NW_026422532.1:0-464 GCF_001194135.2 Octopus bimaculoides
TATATATATATATATATAAGTGTATATTCAGATATTGTGTGTATTAGTTTGCGAGTGTTATGTTTAACTTGCAGAATGTTCCTATGCCTGTATGCCTGGTACGTAAATGCCGATGAGATTTCCGCTTGTATATTTCTATAATAGCCTGGAAAAATAACCAATCTTTCTAATGTTTTTAAATGCAGACACACACATACGTGCGGACATACACACACACAAACACACACACACACACATACACATAGGCGCACGCACGCAAACTTGTACATGTGTCTATACATGTATGCATGTATCCACGAACGTACGTACGTATGCGTGTGTGTGTGTATGTATGTATGTATGTATGTATTATGTATGCTTATACAAACACACACATAGAAGTGCACACAGAATCATATGTACATATGTGTGTGATTGTATTCGTACGTATCAGTATATAAATATTTATATATATATATATATAT
>NW_026422533.1:0-440 GCF_001194135.2 Octopus bimaculoides
AATTTATATGACAATCCGTAACAAGTAAAGAATATGTATGTATGTATGTATGTATGAATGGATGGATGTATGTATGCATGCATGTATGTATGTATATATGTGTGTACGTAATGTGTATGCATGTACGTATGTATGTGTATGTATGTACGTGTGTATACGACACATACACATACATATTTCCGTCTCAAGATGTAAGACTTTTAATGTTAAGTCCTATAATTCTGTTTCTATCCGCCCACTTTCCTTTCTCGCCTCTTATATCTCTATCCTCCGTGTATTTTAGTCATATGTTTTTTATATGTTCTCCTTTCTTCTCTAGCGCTTTACATACAGATGAACGATAACTTCTTTTCCAGCGCCAAAATCGTTATGATTCTAGATAACAACCCGGCTGACGAAGTACTTTTAGCCTTGTATGCTTATTGTTCTTTCCGTTAATA
>NW_026422534.1:0-883 GCF_001194135.2 Octopus bimaculoides
CAAACAATACACAATGCTTCAAGCGAACTACAATACTCTCCTATCTCTATCATTTCAGTAAAATGCTGCAAGTGCGACAAACCGGCTTTCATTCCTCTCCAGTCCCTCTGTAAACATATTTGTTGTCTGGCATGCTGGAGGGAAGTATTTAAGGTACCTTTTTCTTTTTGTGTGTGTTTTAATTTCATCCCCTTTTTAACCTTTATCACTATTTTAACCATTATCTGTCGCCATCATCATTTTAACATCTACTTTTCCATGATCACATGGGTTCAATGGAGTTTATTGAAGCAGATTTTCAACAGCTGGATGCTCTTCTTGTTTCCAACCCTCACATAATATTTCTCCACGTCCGTGCACGTTTTCATGGAAGATTGGCAACAAAGGGCACTGTTTGCATGTTAGTTACACTTGTTTATGGCTATCATGCAATGTCAAGACAAGAGAACACACACACGCACACACACATATATATATATAAACCATGCCAAAACGGGCAGCGATGCCTGGTGCAGTCTTCTGGCTTGTCAACTCCTGTCAAATTGTCCAACCCATGCCAACATGGAAAGCAGACACTAAATGATGATATGTATACATAGTATAGTGATGGTGAGAGTACACAAATAAAAAACGAAAGAGTAAAAGGAGAGAATGGTGGGAGAAGAGGAGGTAAAAGAATAAGAGAAAGGAAGGGGAAAAAACGAAAGAGTAAAAGGAGAGAATGGTGGGAGAAGAGGAGGTAAAAGAATAAGAGAAACGAAGGGAAAAAAACGAAAGAGTAAAAGGAGAGAATGGTGGGAGAAGAGGAGGTAAAAGAATATGAGAATGGAAGGGAAAAAAACGAAAGAGTAAAAGGAGAGAATGGTGGGAGAAGAGGAGGTAA
>NW_026422534.1:1525-2007 GCF_001194135.2 Octopus bimaculoides
AGGAGGTAAAAGAGTATGAGAATGGAAGGGAAAAAAACGAAAGAGTAAAAGGAGAGAATGGTGGGAGAAGAGGAGGTAAAAGAATAAGAGAAAGGAAGGGAAAAAAAACGAAAGAGTAAAAGGAGAGAATGGTGGGAGAAGAGGAGGTAAAAGAATATGAGAATGGAAGGGAGAAAAAAAACGTAAGAGTAATAGAAAGGATGGAAAGTCGCATCAGAATTATTAAGATAAAACTTAGTTGGAAAAGGATACGTGGCGTTTGAAGGGTCATTATTTGTGTTGTTTTTCTTGTTTTCCATTTGTTTCTTTCGTTGTTCGCAAAAAAAGTTCATATTCCATGTCCTTGTTCTTCGTATTTTTGCTGTTTACGTTTTGTGAAGTCCTGTGCCCACATATGCATATGTATATACATATAAATATGTATATATGCATATATATATATATATATTATTTATATATGATTGAATGCCATGCATCCTTTT
>NW_026422535.1:0-222 GCF_001194135.2 Octopus bimaculoides
TGCTAGCATGGAAAGCGGATGTTAAACGATGATGATGATGATGATGATCAACTGTCAACTAAGTGTGTAACTGTTCTTAACACAGGTTGTCTGCATTGGTGGAGGTCATATTATAGTCATTGATGTGTATGTTTAGGATGGTTATTACTCCTACTATGACTAATTAAACATTGTCAAAATGGCAATTAAGCTAAGAGGAAATGGAAGTTAATGAAACAATCA
>NW_026422536.1:0-243 GCF_001194135.2 Octopus bimaculoides
ATATATATATATATATATATATATATATATATTACATATACATATATATACATAAATAGACATATATATACAGGTATATATACTGTTGTCCCCTTTTTTGTATCACCTAATTGTCTAGATGTTTTGCGTTCTTGTCCCATTTTGTATTTTTTATATATAAAACATATAGCAGCATACATACACTTTGGTCTCTTATATATACATATATATATACATACACATATATATATATATATATATATA
>NW_026422537.1:0-358 GCF_001194135.2 Octopus bimaculoides
TGATGTCGATGGGTGTGTTAAAGAGAGCGACAAGGAAGGAGAGATTAATTCTATCCTCCTCCCCCCACTCACAAATAAGTACTGCTCATGCTACAGCTTTCCTTGCCACAGTTTAGATTAACAGAGTTTCACTGACAAAGTTTGATCGGTTACGATGTTGTGGGAGGTAACACCGGACCAGGTTGCCCCAGCCCAAGGTGTCACTAGCCCAAGGTGCCACCGTGCAGCGCGATCGAACTTCACACATCATAATTACAATGTGATTACAATGCGGTCCTAGGTGTACATAAAGACGTTATGTGGTTATGTGTATATGGCAAATGAAAGACGGAAGATGGAATATACGAGAATTTATTAT
>NW_026422538.1:0-1084 GCF_001194135.2 Octopus bimaculoides
GGTTCCTAAACTTGAAAAATGGGTGCCTCATGAATTGTCTGAAAGCAACTACAAATCCCAAGTTGACATCTGCTCTTCTCTCCATTTTCGCAAACTCATTTCACCCTTTTTGGATAAACTTGTGAGTGGTGATGAAAAATGGATCTATCGAAATGTAAGGCGACGCTGTTAACGATCACGCTCAAATGGTACTATTTATGTTCAACTGGCACGGAAGCCAGACCACTTGTCTGGCAATGATTACGCTCAGATGATGCTGTTAGTGCTTCACTGGCACAGGTACCAGTCATCGAGTATGGTTCAATTACGATTTCGATTTCACTTGCCCCAAAAGGTCTTCGCAAGCAGAGTTTAGTGTCCAATGAAGGAGAGGTTGGCATGGGTGTCGGTCGTCGAATTTGGTTCGATTTCGATTTCACTTGCCTCAACAGGTCTTTGCAAGCAGAGTTTAGTGTCCAATGAAGTAAAGATACGAATAAGTGAGCTGGCTATAGTCCTAGAAGAGGCCACGGATTATGGTCTCATTTGGCTTCCCGGGTCTTCTCATGCACTGCATATTTTCAAAGGTCTCGGTCACTAGTCATTACCTTGATGAGGCCTAATGTTCAAAGGTCGTGCTTCACCACCTCATCCCAGATCTTCCTGAGTCTACCTCTTCTACAGGTTCCCTCAACCACTAGGGTGTGGCACTTTTCCACACAGCTATCCTCATCCATTCTTGCAACATGACCATACCAGCGCAATCGTCTCTCTTGCACACCACAACTGATGCGTCTTAGGTTCAACTTTTCTCTCAAGGTACTTACACTCTGTCGAGTATGCACACTGACATTACACATCCATCGGAGCATACTGGCTTCATTTCTTGTGAGCTTACGCATGTACTCAGCAGTCATGGCCCATATTTCACTGCCATGTAGCATGGCTGTTCGTACACATGTGTCATACAGTCTGTCTTTTACTCTGAGCGAGAGGCCCATTGTCACCAGCAGAGGTAAGAGCTCTCTGAATTTTGCCCTATACATAATATATATACATATATATATTACTCTTTTACTTGTTTCAGTCATTTGACTGCGGCCAT
>NW_026422539.1:0-124 GCF_001194135.2 Octopus bimaculoides
GATAGAGAGATAGATAGATAGATAGATAGATAGATAGATTGATAGATAGAGGGAGACAGAGAGAGAGAAATAGATGGATAAAGAGAGAGAGAGAGAGAGAGAGAGAGAGAGAGAGAGAGAGAGA
>NW_026422539.1:134-479 GCF_001194135.2 Octopus bimaculoides
AGATGGATAAAGAGAGAGAGAGAGAGAGAGAGAGAGAGAGAGAGAAAGGGAGATAGATAGAGAGAGAGAGACAGACAGAGAGAGAGACAGACAGACAGAGAGACAGACAGACAGAGAGACAGACAGACAGAGAGAGAGAGAGATAGAGAGATAGATAGATAGATAGAGAGAGAGAGAGAGAGACAGACAGACAGACATGTATATATGTTCCTGTGATCTGAAAACACCAAGAAAATTATCGTAATTGATCTCACTATCCCCGCGGAAGCAGGGTGTATATATATATATATATCTATCTATATATATATATATATGGGAGAATGTACGAAAAAACAACAACAGACG
>NW_026422541.1:0-1647 GCF_001194135.2 Octopus bimaculoides
AGGACTTACCACAAATATCCCAGTGATATGGCTTTTCTCCTGTATGAATATATTTATGCGTAGTTAAGGTACTATTATAAAAGAAAGATTCACCACAGATATTACAATGATATGGTTTCTCTCCTGTATGAATACGCTTGTGTGTAGAAAGATTACTACTATCAGTGAATGACTTACCACAAATATCACAATGATATGGTTTCTCTCCTGTATGAGTACGGCTGTGTTTAGCTAAGTCACAACTTCGAGAGAATGATTTACCACAAACATCACAGTTATATGGCTTCTCTCCTGTATGAGTACGTTTATGAGTAGTTAGGGTACTATTACGAGAGAAAGATTCACCACAGATATTACAATGATATGGTTTCTCTCCTGTATGAATACGGCTGTGTTTAGTTAAGTAACAACTTCGAGAGAATGATTTACCACAAACATCACAGTTATATGGCTTTTCTTCTGTATGAGTATATTTATGCGTAGTTAAGGCACTATTATAAGAGAAAGATTCACAACAGATATTACAATGATATGGTTTCTCTCCTGTATGAATACGATTGTGTGATGTCAAAGCACTACTATAAGAGAATGATTTACCACAAATATTACAATGATATGGTGTCTCCCCTGTATGAATACGTCTGTGTACATTTACGGAACTATTTCTAGTAAATGATTTACCACAAATATTACAATGATATGGCTTCTCTCCTGTATGAGTACGTTTATGTGAAGTTAAGTGAATACTTTGAGAGAATGATTTACCACAGACATCACAATTATATGGTCTTTCTCCTGAATGAAGACGTTTGTGTGTTGCTAAGGCACTATTGTCAGAGAATGGCTTATCACAAATATCACAATTATATGGTTTCTCTCCTGTATGAATACGCTTGTGCTTAGTTAAGACACTATTATGAGAGAATGATTTACCACAGATATCACAATTAAATGGTTTCTCTCCTGCATGAATACGTTTGTGTTCAGTTAAGTGATGTATTTGAGAGAATGATTTACCACAAATATCACAATTAAATGGTTTCTCTCCTGTATGAATACGTTTGTGCACAGTAACCTGACCTCTTCGAGAGAATGATTTACCACAGATATCACAATGATAGGGTCTCTCCCCTGTATGAATACGTTTGTGCACAGATAATGTACTACTGCAAGAGAATGATTTACCACAGACATCACAACGATAGGGTTTCTTTCCTGTATGAATACGTTTGTGCTTAAGTAGGTCACTTTTTTGAAGGAAGGACTTTGTACAGATATCACAATCGTATGATATCATCTCTTTTTCCATAGGTTCAGGGGAAATCAATTGTATACTTTTGCAACTCTTTTCCATTATTTTTCCTCCCAATTCCCAGTTTATATATTTTTATTGCTTTTGTTTTTATACTTTATTCCTTACATGCACTTCTACTGTTGTACTTATGTCCAGTGTTACCTTTGTTTAGCAAATTTAATCAACACACAAGCTACTCTTTTTGATACTCCAGTTGGTGATGTTCAAAAATTTTGCTTATAATATTATTCCAGAGGAAATGTTTCACATGAATTCTGCCAAAGATTTATAAAAAACAATCTGGTACATCTTTTTTGTATAATATTTTCTTTTAGTCTTTAAAACATGGTAGA
>NW_026422542.1:0-293 GCF_001194135.2 Octopus bimaculoides
TTAATAGAGAAGTAAGAGAGTGTGCAGGCCAGATCGTTAGCACTTCAGGCAAAATGCTGAGCGACATTTCGCCCGTCTTCGTGTTCTGAGCTCAAATTCCACCAATGCCTACTTTGCCTTTCATCCTTTAGATGTCGACAAAATAAATTACTGTTGAGCATGGGTGGGGGATGTAATTAATTTACTCTTTCTCCTAAAATTGGTAGCCTTGGGTCAAAATTGGTAACCAATGTTAATAGAATAGTAGTAGTAATAGTAGTTATACTGGTTTCAAATTTTGGCACCATGCCAGC
>NW_026422543.1:0-640 GCF_001194135.2 Octopus bimaculoides
TCGGACTTTCAAAGAGGTCAAATTCTTGGTGCTCGTATGGCAGGCGCTAGTGTAACAAAAACAGCCGAAATGTTTGGTGTATCAAAAAGTATTGTCTCGAAAGTAATGACAGCCTTTGAGAAAGAGGGGTAAACTTCCTGGTCGAAACAAAACTCCAGAAGAAAACTAAAACTTTCAGATAGGGGCCATCGGACTCATGCGCGAATTGTTAGAAAGGATCACAAAAGTACAGCTCCCAAAATTACTGCAGTGCTTAATGACCATCTCAAGAACCCAGTTTCCACAAAAACTGTTTGCCGAGAGCTGCTCAAAGCCGGATTTCACAGGAGGGCTGCAATCAGAAAACCACTACTTTCAAAAACAAACGTTCTGAAGCGTTTAGAGTGGAGCAAAAACCTACAGAACTGGTCCCTAGAGCAGTGGAAGAAAGTTATTTTCTCGGATGAGTAATCCTTTACCTTATTTCCGACCACCGGCCGAGTATACGTGTGGAGACAATCAAAAGAAGCATTTCACCCAGACTGCCTTCTTCCAACTGTTAAACTTGGAGGAGGATTTGTGATGATCTGGGGACTATATCTTGGAAATCCGCTGTAATTACTGCCAAAGGCGGTCCTACCCCATATTAAAATAAATCTGT
>NW_026422544.1:0-207 GCF_001194135.2 Octopus bimaculoides
TCATTTAATTAAAACTTTTAGTATAGCGTTTACAGCCCCCTCCCTTTATATCTCTATGTAAACAAGCCTTCTTACTTCTAACGGTCACTTACTTGGCCATGTAATATTACAACTCGTAAGTTACCTCATCATTTCGCATTTGTCTTGTTTCTATATCTTGGTTCCCTGAGGATGAATATATGTGGAATTCCAGCAGCTCTTACTTCT
>NW_026422545.1:0-270 GCF_001194135.2 Octopus bimaculoides
ACCACCACCACCACCACCATCACCACCACCACCACCACTACCACCACTACCACTAATACCAGTAACTTTAGCACCACTGCCACTGTCGCTGCAATAACAAAAACAAGAAGAATTACTGCAGCGATGACAGCTATCGCCGCCATCTTTACAACATACCATTGCAGACACAAAGACAATAACCATTAGTATTACGACAAACCACCAGAGCAACCATCACCAGAACCACCATTGATACCACTGCAACCACCATTGATACCACTGCAACCACCA
>NW_026422547.1:0-806 GCF_001194135.2 Octopus bimaculoides
TATATAGCTTACACCTATATATATATATATAAGAAGTATGCGCCATTTGTTTACGTTTTATACCTACGCCACACTAATGAACAATCCCAGAATCGTATCTAAAATTTAAATTGAATTTGGTACTTTCGTATCTACATTATCCTACTAACACTGGATGTCTTCAATGTTGTTTATCTCACTAGCCGATTCTGGCGTCGTGTTTCTTTATGAGCCTAGATTCAAAGGAATCCTTATAACTAAAGTATCTGTATATATATTATATGTGTGTGTATGTGTGTGCGTGTCTATCTATATATATATACATATTTATGTATATATATATATATATATATATATATATATATATATATATATATATGTGTGTGTGTGTGTGTGTGTGCAAGTATATACATATATATATATATATATATAAAAGGTTTAGATTTAGATTCAAGAATTGAATATGGTACTTATGTTTAGGCACCAGAATATAGTATGGTATGGTATTATACAAAAACCATTCCAAAAACTAGGTGAACAAAAAATCAAAATAAGTAACACGGATTTTAAAGATGATTGCAGTACGCACGTTTCATGCTTTTCCATTTATTTAAGTAATGCGAGCAATACATTAAATGCAATATGTAGAGCAATCTTCAGCTGCACGAAAATGCAGAAAATTACAGTAGAATAGGCATATTATAATTATGGCAACATTTCAAATCCAAGTGGGAGGAAGAATACATAAAAATCCATCTTGACATAGCGAAGTCTATGAGGCTAGTAATTGGTTCTAGGCAAAAATTCTAACTGTCTCTGATTTTATT
>NW_026422548.1:0-243 GCF_001194135.2 Octopus bimaculoides
TACCAACCACATGGTTCCGGGTTCAGTCCCACTGCGTGGAACCTTGGGCAGGTGTTTTCTATTGGGTTGGCAACTAAGTTCCCGACGTTTTCTTAAATTTAATTTTTTTTAAAGGTTTGATAAAAAATAACTAATTAATCAATAATGTATTCACCCTTGTTGTTTACTTCTCCCCAACGTTCAACAAGATTTCTAATACCTCGTTGGTAGAAATCACCCGATTTCGACTCGAAAAATTGATCC
>NW_026422549.1:0-307 GCF_001194135.2 Octopus bimaculoides
TGGGATGAAGTTAAAATAATAGTCAGAGAACACCACTGGAAAATACGAAATCTAAAACAAGTGGCACATATGCTAGGAGACAACAACCTCCTAACCAGGCCGAGTGCATTTGGCCTCCTAATTCCCGAGATCTCAATCCATTGGACTATGACGTTGTTTAGAGAGAGGTCAATCAACACGCCCATAACAACAAAGATTCTTTGAAAGATGACATAGTCACAGTAATGACCAAAATGCACCAGGACCACTTGATTCGCGCATGTAGATGATTTAGATCCCATATAGAAGCAGTTGTTGAAGCTGAAGG
>NW_026422550.1:0-296 GCF_001194135.2 Octopus bimaculoides
CATACATACACACATACACACATGCATACATACATACATACATACATACAAACATACTTTAAAATATACATGTACACACTTATAAGTACACGTATACAAAGAAATATCCTTTGTGAACACTCACATACAAACACACACACACATGCATTCACACACACGCACATACACACACACATCAGATATACAGTCATACAGTTACCGCTTATATACCCATATGCAGAGATTCAAACAGGCATACATACACATATGCATACACACGCATACACACATGCGCAATCACTTTCACGCGTATATAC
>NW_026422551.1:0-181 GCF_001194135.2 Octopus bimaculoides
ACATACAGATATACATGCGTGCATATATACTTATACACACACACACATATACAAAAATACACAAGCACATACATATATATACACACAGAAACATATGCATACACAAAAACATACACATATGCATACATATGTGTATATATATGTGCACACACACACACACACACATATATATATATATATA
>NW_026422551.1:272-491 GCF_001194135.2 Octopus bimaculoides
CCATACTGAACATACATACACATACATGCATGGACACACATACGCAAACATACATATGCACACGCAAACACATACACATGCATACAAAGGTATAGAGTTACATACACACAGACATGCACACACACACACACACATACATACACATGCATACAAAGGTATAGAGTTACATACACACAAACATGCACACACACACACACACACACACACACACACATACAC
>NW_026422552.1:0-304 GCF_001194135.2 Octopus bimaculoides
TAATTGCACTTGGGAGACAGGTAAATTTATACAAAATCATGAGTTAAAATAGTGAGATAAAATAGGTATAATGTTGGTTATGTGTTCCTGAATTTAGATATTTACAAACAGCAAAATTGTGTAGTATATTCAGGCATGATTTGTATTTTTCAATAAATATATTTTCTTTATTTATCTGTTCTTGTATAGAAATTGTTTCCTTGCATTAGTAGATGGTTGGAGATTCTCTGCACATCTACCAAAGTGTTCATTCAACGGTGTCTGTCTATGCCTTGGGAAATGGATCTGTTGCTTATGCAGTGTA
>NW_026422553.1:0-274 GCF_001194135.2 Octopus bimaculoides
ATATATATATATATATATATATATATACGTTCATATATAAGTATATTGATATGCTATATGTGTGTGTACGTGTGTATACATGTCTATGTATGTATACATATGCATATGCGTGTGTACGTATGTAAGTGTGCATGTATGTATGCATGCATATATGTATGTATATGTGTGCGAACGTATGTATGTATATATGTATGTAATTATGTATGTATGTACGTATGTATGTATGTATGCATACATACTTGTATACATGTATGTATGTATGTATGTATGTATG
>NW_026422554.1:0-217 GCF_001194135.2 Octopus bimaculoides
ATCTATCTATCTATCTATCTATCTATCTATCTATCTATCAGACTGTCTGTTTGTCTGTCTGTCTGACTGTCTGTCTATCTGCCTGTGCATATGAACGTATATAAGTGCAATGTATGAGTGTATATGAATGTATGTGAGTGCGGCACTGTAAACGGACATACAATTCAATATATATATACATATATGTGTGTGTGTGCGTGTGTGTGCGTGTATATTT
>NW_026422554.1:227-754 GCF_001194135.2 Octopus bimaculoides
TATATATATACATATATGTGTGTGTGTGCGTGTGTGTGCGTGTATATTTGCATAAACATACATACACACATATATGTATGCACACATACACACACATATATATGCACACATACCTATGCACCTCGCGAACACACATTTATGTATATGTATATGTACATGCATTCGTCGTATATATTTACAGAGTTACATAGTTACATAGATACATTCCGCACGCATACTCCACACAAATATATTTTAAAATCAATATGGAATATAAAATGAAAGAAATAACATCTTCCAGTTATAGATATCTTATATATTCTATATATACATTTTATTCATACATATTCTTAGTATTTTCACGCATATATGTATAGCAATGATGTATGCACCTAAATGCATATACATACAGAGTTATAATACATAGACACAAATATATACATACATATATGTATATATATGTATATTTGTCTGTATGTGTGCATGTGTTAATAAGCATATGTATATACACATATATATACATACACACACACACACACACACACACA
>NW_026422555.1:0-441 GCF_001194135.2 Octopus bimaculoides
ATATATATATATATATATATATGTATGTATATACGAGGTCTGATCAATAGGTAACCGGACTTTTGCCATAGTAATGAAGCTAAAGCACGCAGAGTGAAGCCGCTTGGCACAAATTTGACCTCGAATTCTGCTGTGCTTGTGCACTAAGTTTAAACCTTCTAGCTCATTTCCGCTGTTTATAGCAGCGATTGGAAGTAACATGTGTAACGTGAGATCGTCGCATTGACCATGACAAAGAAAGTTGTCATGGCGACACCTGCTCAGAAGCCAACGCAAAATTGCAGAAAGTGTATGGAGTGGAGTGTATGAGCCACACACAAGTGTACGAGTGGTTCAGACGTTTCCAACATGGCCGAAAAATGTCAATATTGACGAACATTCAGGGAGACCCGCAGAACTGAGAAAAACATCACAGATGTGCGTGCAGCTGTGAGGGGAAAT
>NW_026422556.1:0-316 GCF_001194135.2 Octopus bimaculoides
TGTTGTTCCTTCACTTGTCTTCGTCTTTTGTTTTCTGTAAATTTGAACTATACATACATACATACATATACACACACAGATACCTGTAGTGACTTCATTTAGGCATAGAGTAGCAACACTTTTCTCACAGAGAAGCCATAGTTGACAGCAAGTTACATTTAACATCTGCAGCATCAACATCCGTTACAACTGGTAAGTGCCGACCTCCAATATATATCATTACATTTACCGTTACAACTGGTGACCACTGACTCCACCTAAAATACTGTTACATACCTATACACACATAAACGCACACACGCACACACGCACACAT
>NW_026422557.1:0-232 GCF_001194135.2 Octopus bimaculoides
ATTTTAATGGATAAATTATACTTTCCATTGTTCAAAAAAAAAAGTATTAGGTATATAAAGAAATAGTAGTACATTTACTTGTGACAGGAATGTGCACTTTTAAGCGAAAAAATGTTTTTAAATGAGAGGTAGTTTTTATAATCTGTTAGATTTTTCTAAAGTATAATTGTAATAGCTAGTAATCTCCCTTTGTTCCTGTGGTTACATTTCTTTCTCTAGGGTTTTATTATGA
>NW_026422558.1:0-473 GCF_001194135.2 Octopus bimaculoides
TATATACATATATATAAAAAGTTACATGGGATAATGTCAAGTAATAGGTATGTACTCTAAGTGCTTAGTTTGATTTACCACTAGAACGCTGGTTTGAAATGCAGCTAATAAAAAAGATAGTGTTGAAGCTGTCTATCAAAGATGGCCAGAAGTGGTTCGTCTGTAAGTGGGTAGATATATACATATATATCTTAGAAATGGAAAATGAACAAACAAAACATGATATCAAATTAGAGCATTTAATTTATAATTTAAACATAGCTCAGAGTAGTTATAGTACATAAGTAAAGTCTCTATTTTGCTTGTTCCTTCTCTGATTTTAATGGATAATATACTAGAATGAAATTGTTTATGCACGCACAGGAAGGGTGGTGTCACCTCTCATCAAAGGAGTTTGCCAATGTGGCCTTAGTTTTAATGGGAAAAAATAGATACTTTTTGAATGCACTCATGTATATATGTGTGTGTGTGTG
>NW_026422559.1:0-725 GCF_001194135.2 Octopus bimaculoides
CCTTCAAAGCGGTGCCCCAACATGGTCGCAGTCCAATGATTGAAGGGAGGTAATAGAACGAAAAAATGTCAAAAGATCAAAGAAAACCTTTTAATGAGATTGGAACGCGTAGCATCTGTATTCAAAGGTGTTGAGCGCTTTTAAACATTCTATACCGCAAACATCAGTGAATGTGAGATTCACGTTCACAAAAGTGTTCTTTATTTTGATTGTTTAAGGCGTATATACTGTAGATAACGAGGCCAGAAAAAGCCTTGTACTTATTATACACGCATGAAACATAAAAGATATTCTTTTGTGAACGTACATCTCAAATTCAAATTTTATGTCATTATGAAGCATGATATAATATTATCATTATTATTTAGTGCATGCCATCAAAGTGACACTGGGGTAAAATATACGAAGCCCATTATACACGTCATGACTACCCGTCTGATAAGGGTACACCAGGCGCATGCATCACAACCATATGTGCGCGACATGGTGATCTCGTATCAAGATAAACAGCGCATGACCTTGCAGGTGGGGCCCAGTTAGAATTTTATTCAGGTCGAATAGCCCATCCCGCTCAAAAGGTCCCTGAGTAAGGTTTGTTTAAGGATGTTGAGCAAAACACCCATGTTTCCAAAGGTGAATTATTCAAACCCCAAAGAATTCCTCTCAACACATGGCTATGATGCTCCCCCACTACTTCTACTCATGATCAGAGATGCACATATTGT
>NW_026422559.1:2447-7836 GCF_001194135.2 Octopus bimaculoides
TATATATATATATATATATTGGCGCAGGCGTGGCTGTGTAGTTAGAATCTTGCTTTCCAATCACATGGTTCTGGGTTCAGTCCCACTGCGTGGCACCTTGGACAAGTGTCTTCTACTATAACCTCTGGCCGACCAAAGCCTCGTGAGTAGATTTGGTAGACGGAAACTGAAAGAAGTCCGTCGTATATTTGTGTGTGTGTGTGTGTGTGTGTTTGTCCTCTACCTTCGCTTCACAACCGATATATTCTTTTATTGTATTACTTGCGATAAATGCCAAGCTAATATGAACCACCTCTTTCCAGAGGTAAAAATGAGTTTGCACAGAGCGAACGACCCCCTCCCAGAATGAAAACAAGCTACAGAAGCATCGATGGCAATTCAAAACAAACGACGTAAGAGTCGAGAACCGTGGGGAAATGTCATCAACAGCTTTTGTTCGCCCAGAAGCGAAGGGCTTCAGTACACAAGTAAGCTCCTCACGCAGCAATGAGACCCTTTTCTCAGAGCTACAATGATGTGCCTTTCTTAGGGCGAAAATAAAAGCAATTACAAGAAGGATGAATTTTAAGAGATAATAGAGTTTATAATAAAAGAATAATATAAGATGGCGAGCAGGCAGAATCGTTAGCTTAACGGTATTTCGCCCGTCTTCATGTTCTGAGTTCAAATTCCGCAGAGGTCGACTTCGCTTTTCATCCTTCTGGGGTCAATAAAATAAGTACCAGTTGAACACTGGGGTCGATGTAATCGACTTATCCCCTACCAGAAATTGCTGGCCTTGTTATCAAAATTTGGAACCAGTAGCTGTTTGGTTCGGAGGGACTTCGCTGGATTGAAGTTTCACGGTTCCAATGTTGCAGCGTTTTCGATGTGGAATCACTTTCCGACTGATATATAAGTTATTTCATCAAACTTTCCCAAGGCGCAGTCTTCGACACCAAGGTTCGCCATATATTTAAATTCTCAACTCAACTCGGTTTGACATCGTTCCTTAACTGCAACACTGGACTTCTAGAGCAACAAAAACACAAAAGTTTTACTTCCATCCATTCGGTGAGGGTGGCCTCTCTTATAAGTAGGTTAACAAACCAACAAAACTTTTGTATCAGGCGATTGTTTTTGTGTTGAAGCAGAAACAAAATTCATTTCTACGTATAGGGAGAACGTAAAATCTCATAGCGTAATGCGGAACACTTCATAGAAATAGCAACCGAATATTCTTCAAGCCACACCCTTCTGTCTTACAAAAAAGAATCATTTCATTATATAGTCAGGGCGGGATAAAACAGAAAAAGAAACAAAAAAGTCGGGGAAGATGGTCAAGGAAGAATGGCTTTGATCACAGACCTACTCAAACAAAACTCGCCTAGGGTTAAACTATAGTAAATGGCGAATCTTTCAATCTCGATAGTGGCTGGAGACGTGACGTCATTTTAACCCCAAAATAAAATTCATTAAACAACTGTGAAAAAGAAAAAGACAAAAACATTAACACAGCGCTAACTCATAGGAAGTTTGTAATATAAAGCAATATTTATGGAGATAGATAAGACGAGATTTAATTTGAAATGAATGATGTTCACTTCAACACGATGATACGGATGAATGTATTTCAACCTCGCACATTCTTGTCGTATATCTTTTCTACTTTTAA
Organism: Octopus bimaculoides; assembly: GCF_001194135.2. NCBI lineage: Eukaryota > Metazoa > Mollusca > Cephalopoda > Octopoda > Octopodidae > Octopus > Octopus bimaculoides. The sequence goes on from NW_026422559.1 coordinate 4,102, forward strand.
TACAAATAATATTTATATGCTTTCAACTGTGTGTGATAACATAAAAACATCTTCACACTCCGTTGATCAAATTTTTCAACACCAAACAATCTGAAGAGTGTCATAGTTTGATTTTCCCCAAGCAATGTGCACTCTAGCAGTTATTTCATCTTCGGATCAATAAACACGGATAGGTAAAACAATAGATTTTTCTTTTTTTTTAATCCTAATTCCAACCAAAATCTAATCTGTTAAAATTTCCATTTTTAGCATCGCCATTTCTGACAACAATCAATGTCAGATATTCTAAGACTAAACGATTGAAGCAATAGATTTAAAATACGATGACAGATATTATGTAAAGCTGTTTGATATCTCTTATAAGTAGGTTAACAAACGAACAAAAACTTTTGTATCAGACGATTGTATTTGTGTTGAAGCGGAAACAAAATTCATTTCTACGTATAAGGAGAACGTAAAGTCGCATGGCGTAATGGTTAGGAGTGTTGCACTTACGATCGCAAGATCACAGTTTCGATTCCTGAACCAAGCAGAGCATTGAGCTCTTGAGCGAAACACTTCATTTTACGCTACGCCGGGCAAAATGCTTTGCGGCAATTCGTCCGACTTGACGCTCTGTGTTCAAATTATGCAGAGGTCGACTTTGCCTTTCATCCTTTCGGGGTCGATAAACTAAGCATCACTTGGACACTGGGGTAGATGTAATTGACTTATTCCCCTCTTCAGAAATTGCTGGCATTGTGCCAATATTTGAAACCATTATTATTATTATTAGTCTAAGGCGGCGAGCTGACGGAGTCGCTAGTACGCCGGGCAAAACGCTTAGCGGAATTTCAACCGTCTTTACGTTCTGAATTCGTATTCCGCCGAGGTCGACTTTGCCTTTCATCCTTTCGGAGTTGATAAAACAGCTACCAACTGAGCACTGGCGTCACTGGCGTCCACTCAGCCCCTCCCCCGAAACTGCTGGCCTTGTGTCAAAATTTGCAGTCATTATTATTATTATTATTGACTTTTTTTCAGTATATTAGTAGTCATTTGCGAGTTACATTATCCAATAGAGCTACAGAGATTGAGCCTCGTATGATCGTTCTTATCAAATTGGTAAACGTTTTGACGGAGTCCTGTTTCGTGTCTATCACAGTTAGCATTTGTCAGCTTGCTACTCACCCTTTATTCAATCCTTTCTATCTTGTTTTATATCCCTGTTAATTACCGTATAGCACTTCTTTGCTTTCAACAAAACCAATAATTTATCTCAAGCAGCTCCTTATACATTCACTTCATTCAATTTTTATCTGAACGTTATTAAGATACGAACGGTATTTAACGTCTCGTTGCTTTTCGGTTTGTAAAGTCGGAATATCATTGATAATTTAGAGTTAAATGTATGTGACTGTTGTTAAGATAAAATGCCGCAATAATTTATTTGATGAATGGAATCTGTTGTTAAATGGGAAAAGAAAGGAACGGCACAAGCTTTTTTCTTGCTCTCCCGTTAGAAGTTTTGTTTTGTTTTGTTTCTTTCTGTAAATTGGTCTGTCATTATTTTCAGTTTTTCAAAATGTTCTTGTTTCTCACGGACAGCAATCCCAGACAGCTAAGTTCCTTGTTGTTCGCTTGAGAAATATTGCAAAGATTTATAATAATAATAATAAATAATAATAATAATAATAAGACCTGGAAATAGAGATAACTCGAATGTGGAATCTAAAAACAGAAACAATTCCTATCATAGTAGGTGCCTTAGGTATAATAAAAAAATATTCAGACAAATACATAACAAAAACACCAGGACTTACAAATATATATAACATACAGAAAATTGCACTACTGGGTACTGCACACATTCTACGCAAAACACTTTCAATACAGTAAACATAAGAGCACCACAGCAAACCACAGCACATACCCAAGGCGCACAGAGCTGCGCTCGGTAGTGAAGTGAAAGCACGTTATAAAAATAAAACTACTGAATAATAATAATAATAATAATAATAATAATAATAATAATAATAATCGACGTAATCCCTTTGTCTGTCCTTGTTTGTCCCCTCTGTGTGTAGCCAGCCCCTTGTGGGCAGTAAAGAAATAAGAAACGTTAGCACACCGGGCGAAATGCTTAGCGGTATTTCGTCTGTCTTAACGTTCTGTGGATACTGCGACAGACAGCGGGCTAAACTAGTACCTCAAAAGTTCTCTATGTGATGATTTGGAATCATGAAAATGGTTAAATTTCAGCAGAACCAAACAGATCGATGAGAATCCAGAATATCGTTAACCTTTATTTATTTCGTTACTTTTATGAAACGCCCGATATATGCTGTTTGTAAATGTGTGTGACATTAATTTTGTAACAGTTTAGCAGTGGAAGGAATTACAGGAATATCTCAGAGATTAACTGAATTAAGTGGAACCTGCAAAGGTTGTTCTACATTTCTATGACATGTTGTCAGTGTTAGCATCGCCGTTTAATCGAGTTAAATAATTTTCCATAGACATTCAACACTTTAGCACAGTTTAGCATTCTGTAGCAACATGTTCTTCGGAGTTAAAATATATTCGTTTATACAGAAACACGCTGAGCTAAAATTAAATTCCAACAGATTATATGAGAAACTACATGAGACTTTGTATGACGCCTGTTTATTCCTCCAGGAGGCGTTGATGACGTGAATGAATGGAAATGGTAACAATGGAGAACAGGAATCACATAAAGAACTTAAAATCTAAAAGTACAGGTGCTTAATTAAAATTGTTATTTCTCTTTCTTTTTTTAAATATGATTTTTTTTTAAATGACATTTTAGCCCTGAAATGTCTAAATTATCAACATAAAAAAACATTTAATCAATAAAACACGAATTACGCAATTGAAACAGCTCTGTAGTAAAAACTTCATCAGTAATAACATGTTTAACGTGTATGTGTGTGGTTGAAAACCCAGAGGCTGTGGTTTTTCGTCCGGGAAAAGTTCCTCTAATGATGTAAAGTGGTAAAAAATGTCCTTTAGAGCTAGGTGAAATGAAATCGCCTCAAAAGTAACCATGAGAGCGACAGATATGTGCTTTCAATGTAGCGTATTCGTGTCACTTCCGAAACAAAATCAAATCAGTCAGTCTAAAGTATATAGAGATAATGTATAAACTGTACACTGGTTTGCAAAGGCGCCGCATAAGCAGAATAAAATTCGTATTGTGCTATAGAAACAGCTTCGGGCTATTCAATTACATGCGTTAAGTATGTTATATTGACAAATATTTAAACAATGACTGAAAAATACTGCTTCCATCGACAGATATAGTTAGTTATTTGTAAAGATGGCATTTGAACATAAAAAATCTTGCGAGCTCGTTAGCACGCCGGGCGAAATGCTTAGCGGTATTTCGTCTGTCTTTCCGTTCTGAGTTCAAATTCCGCCGAGGTCGACTTTGCCTTTGATTCTTTCGGGGATCAATAAATTAAGTACCAGTTGCGTACTGGAGTCGATCTAATCGACTGGCATCCCCTCCCCCAAAATTTCGGGTCTTGTGCCTAGAGCAGAAAAGAATATGGTTTTCGTTTTCTTTTTCGAAGATAAAATGATTTTTATAAAAATTATGTTAATTTTTTATGGTTGTGAAAATAATTTTCTTCTATAAAATAGCGCGATTTAAATATAGGATTCGGGAATTAATTTATGGTAGAACACTTATAATAAATTCCTCATTGCGGTCTTATTAAGAAATGATACCAC
>NW_026422559.1:8268-8816 GCF_001194135.2 Octopus bimaculoides
TATATAGAGAGAGAGAGAGAGAGAGAGAGAGAGAGAGCACAGTGTACGTACACCACTATATTTTTATATATAAAAAATACAAAAATGGGACAAAAACGCAAAACATCCAGACAGTTAGGTGATACAAAAAAAGAGACGGTTCGACTACCATCCGTGCAACGTCTATATTCCTCCCTGCGCATGTCAAATCGCATGTCCCTGTCGTAAGGCTTTACTTCCACACACGCCAGCTTAATTTAATTCGTCCTTAGTCGAAAGACACCTGTTGTTAATGTCCTGTTATTTGTATTTGTGTACCATTTCTCCGGGTTTTTTTCGTCCTTGTTTTCGTATACATTCGCTGCTTTCTTCCAAGGAATCTAGTGCTCTTAGCTTAGCTTTTCCTTGGGTGTTGGTTTGGTTACGTCCCCGTAACTTAGTTGTTCGGTAAAAAGAGACCGACAGAATAGTATTGGTGTCGGTTTGTTCGACTAAAAGCCTTAAAACCGATGCCCCAGTATGGCCGCACTCCAGTAACCAAAACAACTAAAAGAACGATAAAAGAAAGT
>NW_026422559.1:9662-10832 GCF_001194135.2 Octopus bimaculoides
TTGTTGTTGTTGTTGTTGTTGTTGTTGTTGTTGTTGTTGTTGTTGTTGTTGTTGTTGTTGTTGTTGTTGTTGTTGTTGTTGTTGCTGCTGCTGCTGCTGCTGTTGTTGTTCTTCTTGTTAACACTGAAAATTGTTGCCGTTATTTTGGCAATTCTTCCTAATACACAAAAGATTCGTAATTTCATTTCCGCTTCTCCGAAGAAAGGAATTTGGCTGCCTCCGCCGCCGCCGCCGCCGCCATTACTATGGGAATCATCCTGCACGTTGGAACAGGCACGACCATCCCAATATCCGAGCTCTTCCTTCCTGTGAACTACAAGACCTTTGTGCATCGTCAGAAAACACCAACATAAACGGTGTTTTCATACACCAGCCAGGAGACTCTTACTACGACTTAACAACATTTACGCCATCGATTAAATGTCTATTGTGATAGGCGCATGCGTGGCTGTGTGGTACGAAGTTTGTCTCTCAACCACATTGTTTCGGGTTCAGTCACCACTGCGTGACACCTTGAGCTATTGTCTTTCGGCTCTAGCCCCGGGTTGGTCAAAGCCTTCTGAGTGGATTTGACAGATGAAAACTGAAAGAAGCTTGTTGTATATATATACACGTGGAACCGTTAACCCCGACACATTTTCTCTCTCTCCCTCTCTCCGTTTCTCTTTCTCCCTCTCTCTTTTTCTCTCCATTTTTCTTCTCATCCCTTTCTGTCGAAGAGCGTAGGCTCCAAACGTCAAAGACTTCACCATTTTATTCTCGAGCGTCAAAGTAAGACACCTCTTTTACTCTTTTACTTGTTTCAGTCATTTGACTGCGGCCATGCTGGAGCACCGCCTTTAGTCGAGCAAATCGACCCCAGGACATATTCTTTGTAAGCCTAGTACTTATTCTATTGGTCTCTTTTGCCGAACCGCTAAGTTACGGGGACGTAAACACACCGCCATCGGTTGTCAAGCGATGTTAGGGGGACAAACACAGACACACAAACACACATATATACATATATATACGACGGGCTTCTTTCAGTTTCCGTCTACCAAATCCACTCACAAGGCTCTGGTCGGCCCGAGGCTATAGTAGAAGACACTTGCCCAAGGTACCACGCAGTGGGACTGAACCCGGAACCATGATGTTGTTAAGCAAGCTACTTACCACACAGCCACTCCT
>NW_026422559.1:11275-12026 GCF_001194135.2 Octopus bimaculoides
TAACGGTTCGATTCCTATCATTGGCGGTACACTATGCTCTGTCCTATCGTGTATTTTAGGAAGCTTTACAGCAAAAGAAATCGATTCCAGTATATAACTGGTATTCTATTTTATCGGTCCTGGGAAGGTAAACGGCAAAGCCGACCTTGGTGAAACTTGAGCTCAGAATGTAAAGGCTTTTTTTGTTCGACGCACCAACTATTCTTCTAATTGCAAACAACTTTCCGTTCTTTAATACAGTTAGCATGTCAACAGTAAGAGCATTATTTCTTTTATGTCTTGCTGCCAGATCTGGATTAAGATCCCTCCATGGGCCTCGCGGGAACAATACAGACACGGATCAGTCTATGGTTCTGCAGAACCTTGAAACATTTACAGGAAGTAATGAAGGGACAGACAGCGCATGCTTTGTCATTCTTATTCTCTCTCTTTCTCTCTTTCTTTCTTTCTTTATTTATTTTTTCTCTCTTTCTTTCTTTCTTTCTTTCTTTCTTTCTTTATCTCTCTTTTTCTTTCTTTCCTCTCCGTCTCTTGCTTTCTTACTCTGTCTGTCTTTCTCTCTTCCTTTCTCTCTATCTCTTTCTCTCAGTCACTCTTTCTCTCTCTCTCTCTCTCTCTTTTCTTACTTTCTTTCTTTGCCTCTCTGTCTCTGTCTCTATCTCAGTCTCCCTCTCTCTATCTTTTTCTTTCTCTCCTGTCTACTCTCCCTTTTCTGCTTCTCTCTCCCTCTTTCTCCCCCCCCCTCTCTCTC
>NW_026422560.1:0-406 GCF_001194135.2 Octopus bimaculoides
TAAGGTAGCTGCCAAACGATTGGAATTAAATTTATCCCAATCCTCGAGCCAGCTGTAGGCGTTTAGTACCAAAGGACAAGTCCTCAATGTCTAGTGTAACGGATCGATATTGTAACAGTTTAAGGTTCAAATCACACACAGATTTTTAATATCTCAACGAGACACATTACAAATCTTTGGTTAAATTCAAAGAATAACTGGTCAATATTTACGTTGGATAACAGACGAACCGTTATAAGAGCAAGAATTTCGAATTCTCTGATTCACCAGAACCACCCAAGTAAAGGAAATTTATTAAAAAATTACATCAATGGCGGTGCCCCAACCTGCCCAGAATATACATACATGCATATATACATATTACATATATGGAGAGATATGTATCAGTGCACGTTATATATATATA
>NW_026422561.1:0-290 GCF_001194135.2 Octopus bimaculoides
GGATCTTCCAGATGTATATTACTGCATACCTCTCCCGCCTTCTCTCCATGTATGTATGTATATTAAATGCAACGTATACACAAAATAAGAATATGTGTATCTCTATGGCCTCGACTAACCTCTTTGGTTACATTTGTCTGGTATGTATTTATTTTGTTTATATGTGGACATAGGTGCAACCCACTCGGTTGGGTCTAATTCCTTCAGGTGTGTGTACATATGTATGAAAACACACGCACAACTAAACACACACACACACACACGTAGCCATATCTCACATTGTCTTTTAC
>NW_026422562.1:0-256 GCF_001194135.2 Octopus bimaculoides
GCAAAAACAATTACATTCCCTTGTGATTAGATAGTATGTAGTGTGGCCGCTCGAAACACGTGGCGCCAGCAAAGGGTTCCTTTAACAGGTAGTGGTGGTTAACGTGTTAAGAGAATGTTTAAAGTACATGTGATGGGGGTCACTGATCTGTGAAGTTATGCGTGAAAATTCACTAATTAAAGGTGTTTTAAAAGTACATACACACCAAAGGTATATCACATTTTCTAGTAAATTAAATACAATTATATGGTGACTG
>NW_026422563.1:0-266 GCF_001194135.2 Octopus bimaculoides
TCAAGCACAAAGTTCTCATTCATGATGAAACAGAAAATTCTCTTATTCATAAACATAAGGTTGAAATAATGTTTGAAGTAATTCCTATCGGTCTTGAAAGCGTACAAGTATAGCTGAAGAATAATTTATATTCATCTGACGAAGGCTAGCGTGACAAGAAAATTTATACCTCCCTATCTCGATCAAAAATGGACGCAGGAGTGGCTGTGTGGCATTTAGCTTGCTTACCAACCACATGGCTCCAGGTTCATTCCCACTGCGTGGCA
>NW_026422564.1:0-553 GCF_001194135.2 Octopus bimaculoides
CGACACAAGCAAGTTATCGTCGAAAACCCACGTGGTTAGTTACAAGGGATCGCCGAAATCGACGGAAAATAAATGTGTTAAAGCTGATAAAAGGTGGTACTTGTTACTTCATAACGGTCTACCGTAATATATTGACTTAAAGAAAGAGTAATATATTACACTAAAAGTTTAATATAGTAAGTTTAAAGTCAGTGAAACAAGCTAAATGTATCGTCAATAACCGCGTGGTTACACGTCGTAATTATATTTGCAATCGAACGCAAGAAGCAAAAAAAGAATTGTTTTGGAAGAAAACTTCGTACAAGAACAAGGATTTGGAATTTTACCTCTTACGAATAAGTATCCTTTTTATTTGTTTATTTTCTTTTAACTTAGGCAACATTTGAGTTACAACATAATCTTGTTTCCTTTCCGAGAATTCTCACTGTAATTTTCATTTAACTTTTAGTACAACAACCACTTAGCTCTGATTCTCTTTAAAAAAAGAAGCCTTTACGACCCCTCCCTTCTTTTCACTATCGTTTCGTTTCTTCTCTTCGCTTTATCTCTACAA
>NW_026422565.1:0-320 GCF_001194135.2 Octopus bimaculoides
TGATGATGATGATGATGATGATGATGATGATGGTGATGATGATGATTTTTATTGCGATAATGAGGATGGTCCATGATAATGATGTTGATGTGGATGATGATGATGATGATGATGGTAAGGAGGAGTAGGAGGAGTAGGAGGATAGATGACGACGACGACAACAACAACAATAAACAGGGTGCCAATTAATGTTCTGTGTTTAGACAAAAACGTCTGAGGTATCATTACCGTTTTAGTCGTCGTGGGACAGCTGTTGAAGGACAACTGGTTAGAGAAAGAGGGGGAGAGAGAGAGAGAGAGAGAGAGAGAGAGAGAGAGAG
>NW_026422566.1:0-228 GCF_001194135.2 Octopus bimaculoides
CACCATTCCTATCAACTGCAACTCCACTACCAAAGACATCACTAATATAAAATCTGCCACCAACAACACAATCCCCACCACCATCACCATTCCGCAAACACCATCATCAATATCACCATTATTATCACCAACACAAATGCCTCTACCTCAAATGTCACAATCACTGAGAACATGAGGACCACCACGACTACCACCAGCCCCGCAATTACCGCCACCATCATCACCACC
>NW_026422567.1:0-248 GCF_001194135.2 Octopus bimaculoides
CTGTGCTGCCTCAGAGCAAGCACTAAGAACGAATTACAACGAATGCAGAATAGACAACACATCAAAAAGTGATAAGTGCAGAATTAGTGGATAAAATACTGAAACCGTATGGCATATTACCAACCATTGTACACTACTAGCCCAGAAAGTCTATAAGAGACGTCATAATAATATAGCAAGGAGTGTCCATTGGACACTTTGCATAAAGTATGAACCTGACATAACGAAGAACTGGTACGAACATAAAC
>NW_026422568.1:0-349 GCF_001194135.2 Octopus bimaculoides
TATACTGCTCTATATTTTAGAGACGAGGATATTTGTACACTATTTCAGGACACATATATATAGGAGAGAGATATATATTGAGAGAGACAATATATTATGTAGGCAGATTTATTGCGTTCCATTAAAATAGAAGGTAAAGCATGCATAAATACTGCATTCTTGGGCTCATATATCTGTTTCTACATAAAAACGTTGATAAAGATTTCGTTAGCAATGTCGATGAAGCTGATGAGGAAATATAATAACATTGATAATAAAGCTATGACTATTAAAAACAACAACAACAACGACAACAACAGCAACAACGAGAAATACAACAGTAGCAACAACAACAACAACAACAATAATA
>NW_026422569.1:0-409 GCF_001194135.2 Octopus bimaculoides
TTTCGTTTGCTCCCTACTTTAATCCTTGTTTCTTTCCTGATATTTTCCCTTTTCTTTCACTATATCTTTATATTCTCATGCATTATTCAATTATTCATTCATGTAAGCATTTCTCTATATATTTTACAAAGACGACCAAGGTTTTGATTGGCTAAAGCTGTTCCACCGCACTTCGTGCAGTCGGTCTGAATGCCAGACAAAACAATCTTTGAAGTTATTGTTATTGCTGTGGCTAGACCTATTCGAGCAGAGGCATGTTGTTGTTGTTGTTGTTGTTGCGATCAACTTTGATCGAACGGATGTGATCAAAAGTATTCCGCTAGTGACCCTCCTGCTTTTTATTAATACATGTGTGTATGCATGTAGTAATATGTATGTATATAAGTATATATATATATATATATATATA
>NW_026422570.1:0-283 GCF_001194135.2 Octopus bimaculoides
AGTATTCATATCTTTATTTCGGATAAATATATCGGTGACGTTGTGTATGTGAGTGTATGTGTATATATCTGTGCGTATATGTCTATACCTACATTTATTTGTGTATGTGTCGCTGTGTATGTTTGAGTAGCTGTATAAGAATATTTGTGTATATGTGTATCTGTGCGTGTAGTTATGTATGTGTATGTATGAATATATGTATACATATCTGTACATGTCTGTGTATGTATGTATCTGTGTGAGGGGGTATTTGTGTATGAGTGTCTTTGTGTGAGCATTTGTG
>NW_026422571.1:0-428 GCF_001194135.2 Octopus bimaculoides
TCTTTTGATGAACGAAAAATAAAATGTAGACATAAACTACTTTATTTATACAAAAAATTTAGCTAATAATTTTTTATTTATTTTCTTTATATGGGTATGTGTATATGCATGTATATGTATATATATATGAGGGTGTGTGTTTTAGTCTATATGCATTAGTATGTATGTATATTTTTAGGTGTATGTATATATGTTTACGTATATATTTATATAGGTTTAAGTGTATATATATGTGGGGTTTTTTTTTTTAATATATGTTTGTGTATATTGACTGTATATTTGTATTTACATGTATGTATAAAGATATATATTTGTGAGTATAGATGTATATTTATATATATTGTGCGTGTGAGCGCGTGAGTGTAGTTTTGTTTTAGAATATCCCTTATTTATATATTTATTTATTCATTTGAGTGAATTTTTATTTG
>NW_026422572.1:0-375 GCF_001194135.2 Octopus bimaculoides
AACATATATATGTACATACATACAAACATATAAACACACTTACATATAAACATACATACATACATAAATACATACATAGATATGCGACTGTGTACATATGTGATGGGGTATGTACACTGATGGATACGAGGGTTTCGTCTATTTACGAGTGAATTTCTTAATTTCACCGGAGTATAAATAATTATAATGGTGATACTAATTATAATGGTGATATTAATTCCGTCCAATTAAAAAGCCTGGGTAAGCAACGCATTGTGAACCACCCTAGAATTTGCGAAACAATTTATCTGCGCGCAGGGTATGCATTGCCTTTCCGATGCCTTTTTTCAGTATTATTATTATTATTATTATTATTGTTGTTGTTGTTGTTGTTGT
>NW_026422573.1:0-417 GCF_001194135.2 Octopus bimaculoides
ATATATATATATATATATACACACACATATATATATATATACATATATAAGCATATATGTAAGAATACATATTGTGTTTATGTATATATGTATATGAGTTGAGAGACATCCGTAAAGCGGTTATTGATTTCTCAATGTTTTGCGAAAAACATCTTACTAGAATTCAAAGTTAAGTGAGGAATACAAATCGATTCATTAAGTTTGCCATAAGATCTATTCGTTATAATTCTCTAACGTGGCGAGTATCATAAAATTACCAAGTAACTATGCTATGACTGCTTCTACAGGTTCAAGTGTTAGTTATGCATGAATGTATGGGAGTTAATTCTACTGGGGTAATACGGTTTACATGGTATTTGAAGGAGATGTGAAATATTTAGGATTATATATATATATATACATACATATATATATATA
>NW_026422574.1:0-251 GCF_001194135.2 Octopus bimaculoides
GTATGTATGTATGTATGTATGTATGTATGTATGTACGTATGTATGTAGCTATGTACGTATGTATGTATTTATTTACGTACCTATCTCAATATATATACATATATATATATGCAAACATAAATACTTATGTCTATTTATATATCTAATTATATTAAATATATGTAAATTATACATACACACTTATATATGTATGTATATATATGCAAGTATATATATATATATGTGTGTGTGTATATATATGTATATACATA
>NW_026422575.1:0-352 GCF_001194135.2 Octopus bimaculoides
GCCACAGTCAAATGACTGAAACAAGTAAAAGAGTAAAAGAGTATACATAAAAAAAGTAGTAAATATAAAAAAAAATTGTAATAAAAAAAAAAATATATATATATATATATAAATATATAAAGAAATGCATTTAAAAATATACACACACACAGCACAGCACTATAACACGCACACACAGAATTTAAACACACACACAGAAAGAAACGTTGTTGGGTGGACGTTACTACACAGTAGTTCTTACGTCCTTATGTCAGGTCGCTCTTATGTGATCTCGCTCAAAAAACCTCATGTGTCACCAGGGACACCGGCAACGATCCCGCTCGAAAGATATCATGTGTCGCCCGCACATGAG
>NW_026422577.1:0-244 GCF_001194135.2 Octopus bimaculoides
AATATGGGTGTGATATCTGTGCAGGGGTTCCTGGTGTTAGCGGTGGCCATTTATATATATATATATAAATGCATGTGTGTGTGAGAGAGAGAGAACTTACTGTGGTCAAGGGTGCGTCGCGTTCGATTATAAATAAATAAAACAGGATATCACCAACGAATGAAAAATGTGTAAATACACGAGAGAAAAGTACAGGACACTCAATATTTCATATATTCAATAAGACATATTCCATATATTCAAT
>NW_026422578.1:0-704 GCF_001194135.2 Octopus bimaculoides
TATATATATATATATATATATATGTATATATATACACACACACATATATGCTCCCGTTAGAATGTTTGTATGTTTGAACATATCTCTACTGTAACTCATGAGCGAAGCCGTTCCGTGCTTCATACAGAATACTTCAGTCAATAACGAATTCCGTTTACTTTTATTTTTAAATCAAGTGTTATTTGCACAGTTGCAGAGATGGGTGGAAAGGAATTCGGCTGTGAATACATATTAGATTTGGCGGGCATATTTATCACGGTTTTCTCACATTTCCAACACGTATTCGACACAAGAACTAGAGACTTAGTAAAATACTTGTAAAATACTTGTTAAGGTTTCTCTAATTGAGTTAAACTTAGAACAAATTCTAGAAACGTTTCTCTCTCTCTCTCTCTCTCTCTCTCTCTCTCTCTCTCTCTCTCTCTCTCTGTCTCTTCTATCACTCCATTTTTACGTTACAACCTACATTGATCCGCGTGAATGTATTTCATTTGAAAATTTTAATGCTGGAAGCAGGAAATTTACAAATGAATGCAAGCTAAATATTACCATTGAAAAATCCCTTTGTTTCCATCTATTGATTTCTCGCAAAGAAACAAGACATCAGAAAGCAATGATTTAGAGGTTGTTTCATTAATATACATCCATAATACGAACAGGCATATGTGCATAAACATAGACTATATATATATATATATATATAT
>NW_026422579.1:0-212 GCF_001194135.2 Octopus bimaculoides
TAACCTCCTAAAAACATTTAACTTAACGGCAAACCACTGGCTTCATAATTAATACAGCAATGTAGTAAGCTGCATCTTTTATTCATCAGTGCACGTATGGTCGAGACACATAAGAAATAAACAAAAATCAACATACCCCGATGTACCCAACAAAGTACGATTACTTCTGTTCATCCTTATATATCCGTGAAAGAGGCTGGCTTTATCCAGTT
>NW_026422580.1:0-211 GCF_001194135.2 Octopus bimaculoides
TTGCTATGAATTTTTTTGTTTCTCGCTATGCCATTTTGTTTTTTCGATATATATATAATTTGGCTACAACATGCTTTAATTCATACAAAACTAAGACAAATCGATTTTAACTGAAATATTCCAAAGAGATTCAAAAGATTTCAGCGTTATGACTCGCCAACACGACAAAAATTAGACCTTTTCCATATAAAACAAAAATATTGTGTGTGTG
>NW_026422582.1:0-277 GCF_001194135.2 Octopus bimaculoides
CTACTACTACTACTACTACTACTACTACTACTACTATTACCACCACTACTGCTACTGCTGCTGTTGCTTTCTATGATAACTTCATTAAACACCGAAACTAACGAGATATTGTTATCAAAGCCTAATGAATGACGATAATGATGACAATGACGACAATGATGATGACAATGACAAAGATGAAGGCGACGACGATGATGATGATGATGACAATGATGATGACGATGATGCTGATGGCGTCGATGAGGACGAGGACGACTACGATGATGATGATGATGAT
>NW_026422583.1:0-504 GCF_001194135.2 Octopus bimaculoides
GTATACATAGGATATATATGTGGAATCTAAAGATATATATGTGTATGTATATATACACATATATACACACACAACACACGCAATACTCATACACAAACTCACACATACACACATTTATATATATCTTGACGCATATATGCGGTTGCAATATTCATTGATCTTGAATGCTCCAACTCTTGCAGCTGCTGCTACTGATGCGGGTATCTGCACTACAATGCACTTTCAAACCACACGCATTCATTATGCTTTATATAATTCTTATAATAAGATGAGAAATACATCCGAAAATTTTATACATAGACTTTTACATATATCTGAACGCGAAAATGTGCCTGCATGCATGTGTGTGTGTGTATGTATGTATGTATGTATGTATGTATGCATGTATACATGTATGTGTGTGTATGTAAACGTATCTAAGTGTGTGTCTTTGTCTATGAGTATATCAGAGTGCATGTTCTTGAAGTCTCTCACTTGGCTTTAGTATATCAATCACTTTCTTAA
>NW_026422584.1:0-207 GCF_001194135.2 Octopus bimaculoides
AGAAAAGTTGGGCATAAGAGGAATCAAATGTAGCATGCAAGAGAGAAGACAATGTTGGTTTGGACATGTGACGCATATGAATGAGGACAGCTGCATAAAAAAGTGCTGATCACTGAAAGTGAATGGTACCCACAGAAGAGGGAGCCCCAGGAAGATGTGGGATGAAGTGGTAAGGACTGATCTCAGGAAGTTGGGCCTCATGGAGGA
>NW_026422585.1:0-242 GCF_001194135.2 Octopus bimaculoides
ACCCATGCCAATGTCTCTTTCACTGAACACTAAACTCGGCTTGCGAAGACTTATTGGGGCAAGCGAAAGCGAAATCTTGATGGCACCTGTACCAGTGGAGGACTAAGAGCACCGTCCGAGCGTGATTGTTGCCAGAGCAGCTGTCTGACTTCCGTGCCGGTGGCACGTAAATAGCACCATTTGAGCGTCATCGTTACCAACGTCGCCTTCCTGGCACTTGTGCCGGTGACACGTGAAAAGAC
>NW_026422586.1:0-354 GCF_001194135.2 Octopus bimaculoides
TGAGAAACGCCAACGTTTCTTTGAACAAAACAAACAGTTCAAATCCCACCCCAAAAAACTGTACCAAAAACTGGGTAAAAATAAAATAGACATTACTGCAGCACCAACAGCAGAAGAACTAGAGAAATTCTGGAAACAAATATGGTCGGTGAAGCAACAACCCTAGAAAAGGACCATTAAAACAACGAACTTAGCACCTGAGCAACTCTGGGCCCCTATAACAACTGAAGAGGTAACCCAGACACTGCACAGACTAAGCAACTGGAAGGCACCTAGAGACGACAGGATCCCCAATTTCTGGTTAAAAAACCTGCCAGGAATGCATAAAAAGCTGGCAGAAAACTTTAACAACAT
>NW_026422587.1:0-396 GCF_001194135.2 Octopus bimaculoides
GTAAGAGATATCAAAACTCTGAGCGGAGTTCAATTCTGAAAAATGGAGAACATAAGACAGACTGATTCTAAAAAGGGCAGATGTAGAACAAAACGCCCCCTCCCGATAAGTAAGTAACGGTTGACTGACTCATTGTTATAAATTAAAGAGCTGTGAGCGAGTAGCAAAATCCTGTGTTGGTAGCAGTTCTTGTCAGCATTTGATATAGAGCATTGAGTCTCGTTTAATAGAAATAGTAGTGCCTCTTATATATACTTTCTTTCCCCTCCCTGCTTCGTTATATCATATATCAAATACAAAGATGTAAATCTCTTATATTATCTTATTCTTATACTGACACTGAACCTCGTCAAATCTAGATTCATTCATTCTCTGAATACAATTAGAAATGTACTG
>NW_026422588.1:0-145 GCF_001194135.2 Octopus bimaculoides
CAGTGCACTGGTACAGAACCAATGAGCTCTTCTCCTCCTTAAGTTCCCTCCAATGCTCATTTACCCATTCTTCTATGCTCCGTGCTGTTCCCCCCATGTACCTCGTTGTCTTGTTACTGCACCGTCTGTCTGTACATCTTATACT
>NW_026422588.1:334-495 GCF_001194135.2 Octopus bimaculoides
TAAATTAAATTAAATACAAAAAAGAAAGAAAAGAAAAAATAAGAACAAACGTGTATAAACAGGGGATACTGATAATACAGGCACATTCCTGCACACTTACTAAACAGAGACACACACACAGGGGTATACGCATGCACAAATAAAGACACATAAAATAGGAA
>NW_026422589.1:0-500 GCF_001194135.2 Octopus bimaculoides
TTATCTACTCCACATTTCGAGTAATTACGACAAGATGTGTCTTCGAGAAAACAGTTGCTCCTGCAAAGCGAAATAAAATTTGGGAATTGCGGAGGGTCAAAGTTGATAACAAAAACAGGACAGTGAAAACAAACAGTAAAGGCTGCTAATGCATAAAACGAGGTGAGGTGGCGAACGCTGGAGGAACAAGCTTTGACAGGAGAAAAGATGGGAAAGGAGACAGACAAGAATGCGTCTGATCTGTGTGGTAGATCAAAACGAAAGAAAGAAACTCAAGTTAGAAAAAGAAAGATGGCCGATGGTCACGTAACTGCTCGAAATGCGGAGTAGATAAACAGCCGACAACTGATGAAGGGTCGTTCTTTATGCTACTTGTCTTGTTTTCCATTTGTTTCTTTCGTTGTTCGCAAAAAAAGTTCGTATTCCATGTTGTTTACGTTTACGACGTCTTGTACCCATATATACATATGTATATACATATATATGTAAGTATGTACATA
>NW_026422590.1:0-1583 GCF_001194135.2 Octopus bimaculoides
CACACACACACACACACACACACACACACGTACATATGTGAGTGTCTCTGCAGCAGTTTGTACATTCCTAGCTTACAGGGATACTATATATATATACATATGCACACACACACATATATATACACTCACACATACATATACACACACATATATATATATATATATGTATATACACGCTTGTTGGCTTACATATGTTACTATTTGTGCAACAGATGTCAACAGTCATATCTTACCAAAACACCACCACTACTACCACCACCACCACTACCAAACAAACTTATGATGTGAAGATGTCCCAGCTGTGACCATCCTGTCTTTTACTCAGACATAATGTATCTCGGACCACATTATCTAATGTATCCTTCCTTGTTTCTTTTGTTTAGCCCCCAGGTCTGACCTGATCCAGACAGACCTATGATCAAACATGTTCCAGCTATGACCATCCTGTCTTTTATTCAGACATAGTGTATCTAGGACTACATTATCGGATGTCTTTCTTCTTGTTGTTTAGCCCCGGGTCAGTCTTGATCTAGTAGACTTATCAAAGATGTTCCTTCCAGATGTGACCATCCTGTCTTTTATTTAGCCATAGTGTATCTAGGACTACATTATCTAATGTGTCCTTTCTTGTTGTTTAGCCCAAGGTTAGTCCTGATCCAGCAGAACTATGATCAAAGATGTTCCTTCCAGCTGTGACCATCATGTCTTTTATTCAGGCATAGTGTATCTAGGACTACATTATCTAATGTGACCTTCCTTGTTGTTGCTGTTTAGCTCCAGGTCAGTCCTGCTCCAGACTGACCTATGATCAAAGATGTTCCAGCTGTGACCATCCTGTCTTTTATTTAAACATAGTGTATCTAGGACTACACTATCTAATGTGTCGTTCCTTCTTGTTGTTGTTTCTTAGCCCCAGGTCATTCCTGTTCCAGTAGACCTATGATTCGAGATGCTCCAGCTGTGACCATCCTGTCTTTTATTTAGACATAGTGTATCTAGGACTACATTATCTAACGTGTCCTTCCTTGTTGTCGTTGTTTAGCCCCAGGTCAGTCCTGATCCAGCAGACCTATAATCAAAAGCGTTTGATCTCCTTTGATAGACAAGAGGTTGATGATGAATTTCTTGAAGAATAAATAAATAAACAAATGAAATATAAAAATAAAACAGACATATCACAGAAATTGATTTCTTGAATCAATAACTGACAGAGAAATTACCTAAAGTTAAGTTGTTGACTTTTATAATAATATTAACATTAGATATTGTACTCGTAGGTAGACGATGCCAGAGCAGGGAACAATATAGTCACAGCTAGAACATCTCTGATCAAAGGTGTTCTGGATCAGGACTGACCTGGGGCTAATTAACAACAACAACAAGGAAAAATGCATAGGCGCTGGAGTGGCTGTGTGGTAAGTAGCTTGCTTCCCAACCACATGGTTCTGGGTTCATTCCCACTGCGTGGCACCTTGGGCGCAAGTGTCTTCTACTATAGCCTCGGGCCGACCAAAGCCTTGTGAGTGGATTTGGTAGACGGAAACTGGAAGAAGCCCTTCGTATATATGTATATATATATATCT
>NW_026422590.1:2132-2500 GCF_001194135.2 Octopus bimaculoides
TAAACAACAAGAACAAGGAAGGACACATTAGATTATGTAGTCCGAGATACACTATGTCTGAATAAAAAACAGGATGGTCACAGCTGGAAGGAACATCTTTGATCATAGGTCTACTGGATCAGGATTGACCTAGGGTTAAACAACAAGAACAAGGAAGGACACATTAGATTATGTAGTCCGAGATACACTATGTCTGAATGAAAGCCAGGATGGTCACAGCTGGAACTGGACTAACCTTTAAATACTGTTCCCCCCCTCTATTCCACAAATGTTAAAACTTCCATATTGATACCAACCACCCTACTGGCTCACCCTGTTTTGACCAGCTCTCTCTCCCCCCTGCTCTCTCCTGTCTCTCTCTCTCTCTC
>NW_026422591.1:0-360 GCF_001194135.2 Octopus bimaculoides
TCTCTCTCTCTTTCTCTCTCTCTCACTCACATATTCTCTCTCTCTCACACTCACACATTCTCTCTCTCTCACACTCACACACTCTCTCTCTCACTTTCTCCCTCCACTATTTCCCCATTCCTCTCCCTCTTTTCCTACCCTTTACACTCCACATTACTCTTCTTTTCCCCCTCTCTCCCCACCCCAACCCATTCACTAATACTATAAAAAGAGACAAATCCCTTCACACAATTTAAATCTGAAGAATCTATCAGAGTAGATGAAAATATGTGATTCGTAAAAACATATAACATGTTAATAGATATTTGTATATGTACAACCATCCAGATCTCTGAATACCTTATTTTTTTTCTAATATAT
>NW_026422592.1:0-337 GCF_001194135.2 Octopus bimaculoides
GAAAAGTTCCGAACTTGTTATTACGCGAATATAAGCAGAAGTTTACACGCATATGTATCGTAAATATAAATAATTTATTATGGACAAAATACGTGCTAAAAATTTGTGTGGAATTAATATATAAAGTATACAGTAACCTAAAACGTATAAATACTTAAGAATATATAAATTTAATGCTAAAAAGTAAGCATTAAATATTATATATAGTCACGTTCAGAACTATATTTAGTTCAATAGTGTTTAAATGAGTAAGTGAATAAATAAATAAATAAGTACAAATATATTTAATACACTCTCTTTTACTCTTTTACTTGTTTCAGTCATTTGACTGCGGCCA
>NW_026422593.1:0-250 GCF_001194135.2 Octopus bimaculoides
ATGTATATATATATACACACACACAATAATAATAATCATGTTTGTATTTATGCAGATACATGCGTGTACATGTGTACGTAGACATGTGTATATGTGCAGACATATATGTGCGTATACATGTATGTATATGTGTATATACACTTCTGTATAGACCTGTGTGTATGTTTGCAGAGAAAAAGAGTGAGAGAAAGAGAAACAAGTGAAATATATTAAAAAAAAAGGCAGCTGAAAGAAAGAAAAGAACAACAAA
>NW_026422594.1:0-208 GCF_001194135.2 Octopus bimaculoides
ATGCTTCTCACATCTCAGAAACACAGACGTGCACTAATTCGTACAGTAGAAACTTGTATGAAACTACCCAACAAAACCAATTTAATAATAATCCTTTCTTTTATAGGTACGAGGCTTTTCATTTATGGGAGAAGAGCTAGTGGACCCCAGTGTTCAACTGGCACTTTTGTTATCGATCTCGAAAAATGAAATGCAACATCGACCTCGG
>NW_026422595.1:0-652 GCF_001194135.2 Octopus bimaculoides
AACACTGTATTTCAATTTGTAACAGATCACCCGATGGAGATCTCGGAAACCGTGCCACTAACTCAACGATAAACCAGACCCAAGATCATGTTACTTGTTCCAGAGTATGGACCAGACGATCCAAGAGAACCCGTAAAACCCAAGAGAGACTTTGCTGTTGATACTTCTTGTGTAGCATCAATTTCAGTGGGGAGGTGTTATATGGACTGTTAGATATGTAATTCGTCTGAAGTTCCGTGTGTCACTGTGGTTCGTCTGAGTTCATTGTTTCATTGTTGTTGACTTGTGTGACTGTCGTAGTAAAATGTGACTGATAGATATGGCGGACATGATTCTTGTTTATTTATAACGAACATTGGGTGAGTGCGTTCTTTGTATGTCATTGAATAATAAATGTAATAATTAAATTGTACAACTCGTTGTATTATCTCTGCGAGTCTTCAGAGGGAAATACAACAGTATAGTTAAGGAACTAGAAGCCTGGAGGACTGGCAATGTGGACCAAGTGAAGGTGAAAAGACTGGAGTTAAACCAGCATCTTGAAGCCCAACACATGGGAAGTATTGCCAGAGCTAAGTTACGTGCGATAGGAAGTGAAGGAATCAAGGCCGCTGGATGGGCCGGAGTGGTGGAAGCTCGGCATGGAAATAGT
>NW_026422595.1:1419-1905 GCF_001194135.2 Octopus bimaculoides
ACCATCAATACCTGGCGACTGTGCTTGCGCGGTTCGGCTTGGGCCTTGGCTTCCTCAGGTGGTTTATTGCTTTGTACCACAACATTGACTCGATAGTTCGGGTGAACGGTTTCCTTTCGAAGCCGTTCTGTATCAGATGTCCGCTCTCACCGCTTTTGTATGTCATAGCTCTCGAGCCACTACTGCGGAGGTTGAGTGGCATTCCGAGAGAACCAGGTCTAGAGGAGTTTGTTACGGCTTACGCAGATGATATCACTATCAGCGTAACCTCAGTAGCACGCCTACGTGAAGTGGGTAAGACTATTGAGGCTTACGAGGAGGTGGCAGGAGCAAAGATTAACCGGGAAAAGTCGGTTGGCTTACAACTTGGCACCTGGGTTGGCAAGTCGATGCCTTCAGACAGCACTGTTGGGCACTGGACGGAGGGACCGGTTAGGTTGCTGGGAGTTTGGTTTGGACCAGGCCTCCAGATAGAGAAGAACTGGA
>NW_026422596.1:0-200 GCF_001194135.2 Octopus bimaculoides
TATATATACATATATATATATACATATATATACACACATGTATATACATATATATATACACGTATGTATATACATATATATATGTGTATATATATTTACACACACATATATATATATATACACATATATATATATACATATACAAATATGCATATATATATGTACACACACACACACACACATACACACACACACACATA
>NW_026422597.1:0-358 GCF_001194135.2 Octopus bimaculoides
CGGACACATTCGATATCAATGGCATCATCTTTTCATAAATGCATACAGACAAGTCGATATCCTCTTCCGTGAAATACACTGATTTCTGAGAAATATTTAAAACTTTTTTCGAAAAATCCTCGATATTTCCTGCAACGAAACATTTAACATGAAATTCCAATCAATTTTCAGTCACTTTTTGATGATATGTTAGAGGCAATTTAAACGTCACATAACTATTAACATTTTAACATTAAACTGGCCGTATGTGGCTCAAACAGTCTACCTGCTTTATGCTCAAACCGGCCAGATTTGTCCTCTCACATCTCTATAATGTCATTTTAAAATAAGCAATCATATTACCGAAACCTCAAAGGTG
>NW_026422598.1:0-395 GCF_001194135.2 Octopus bimaculoides
ACACACACACACACACACACACACACACGCACGCACGCACACACACACACTTATATGAAAATGTACACCCAAACACACAAATATACATGCATGCAAACATACACAAACACATACACAGGCATATTTCACACATACTTACCTACGTACCAACTACATACACACAAAAATATACGCACCCACCCACCTATTTACATACATACGCATGCCTCCCTTCCTACGTTTCAACAACCTAATAATACATACATGCATACATGCATAAGTATACACATCTATTTGCATACATACAAATATATACGTGTTAAACTACTTACATACATACGGGCATACATACTGACAGAAAGACGAACATACATACATACATACACACACGCATACATACATACATACATACATAC
>NW_026422599.1:0-339 GCF_001194135.2 Octopus bimaculoides
ATGTGTCACCCGCACAAGAGCCAATCCAGGGGCACTGGCAACGATCTCGCACGAAAAATATCATGTGTCACCCGTACATGAGCCAGTCCAGGGGCACTGGCAACGATCTCGCACGAAAGATATCATGTGTCACCCGCACATGAGCCAGTCCAGGCGCACTGGCAACGATCCCGCTCGAAAGATTTCATGTGTCACCCGCACATGAGCCAGTCCAGGGGCACTGGCAACGATCCCGCTCGAAAAACCTCATGTGTCACCCGCACAGGAGCCGGCCCAGATGCACCGGCAACGATCTCGCTAGAAAGATTTCATGTGTCACCCGCACAAGAGCCAGTCCAG
>NW_026422600.1:0-208 GCF_001194135.2 Octopus bimaculoides
GAGGTTGTTTGGCAGGATGTTAAACAGTTGCCGTCCTTTGAAACCGAAGTTGTTGCAATACTGGGTCCTTATACGAGATGAAAAAGGCTGGATCTTTGGTCTTATGCAGCGCCTTCCATGCCGGTGGTTCAGATAGCTTTTATATATATACACATGTCTATCTATCTATCTCCTTATCTATCTATCTATCTATCTATCTATCTATCTA
>NW_026422601.1:0-204 GCF_001194135.2 Octopus bimaculoides
ATTCCATGGGCGTTAGGAATAAGAACACTTGTTTACATAGAGTTATAAAGAGAGGGGTCTGTAAACGCGATGTTAAAGGTTTAAATTAAATGATTGAAATGGGGGAGGAAGACAAATATGTTATAGTAAAGAAAACCAAAAAACTAAAAAATCATGAGCTAATTGCTAAGTCAAAAATGGAGGAAGGGAGAGAACTAAGGGAGT
>NW_026422602.1:0-304 GCF_001194135.2 Octopus bimaculoides
AAGAAGAAGAAGAAGAAGAAGAAGAAGAAGAAGAAGAAGAAGCACTAACAGAAATTTTGCCCAAACGATGAAACAAAACCAAAATTTAAGCCAAAAACAAAAGGTAGGAATCATTCTGTGACGAAAGAAAGAAAACAAAACAAAAGAGAAAGATAAGAACATGACGAATATAGTTTTTATAACATAAAGCGGAGGCATATTTGATTCAATGCTTTTAATATATTATTTGGTGTTGTATTTTCTTTCTCTTGTTGATGTTACTTCATTGAAACGTTATGTAGACATTGTCTTGCAATAAATATAG
>NW_026422603.1:0-1234 GCF_001194135.2 Octopus bimaculoides
GCATATATGAATGCATGCATATATATATGTGTGTATATATATATATATATCTATACACACATATATATATATAAATGTATATTGATGTATATATATATATGTATATATATACATATATGTGTGTGTGTGTATGCATGTGTATGTATATATGTTTTGTAAGCAGTTTCATTGTCGCTAAAAGAAACTAAATACTGCTCACTTTTCTCATGTTACATAATTTTTGATGGATGACGAGATTTTTATTTTGTTTGATTGTTTTAGCTTCTTTTTTTATCGACATAAACATACCTTTTTACCTTATAAACAACACTTTTTAGAAGAATTTGAAAACGTTTGCGTTGGATAATCTTAGTAAATCTGCAATAGAACGCAGTTGTATAGACTTTGATTGTAAATATCCGGCAAAGCAGAAGCCATATTTCGGTGACGATTCCCGGTTGTAGAAATCTTTTTTAATTTCACTGATATCAATTTTCCCAAAGGTAAAAAAAGAAAAAAAATCATGGAACTTTTCCACCATCTTCCTTTCTCCTTTCTTCTTTCCTACGTGCCCCATGGTTATGCCTAAGGTCTTTGCGGCTTTGTTAGGCATACGTGTTAGAACGATAGTTAGCTATCTTGTGAAATATGTGAGCTTAAAGTTTTTCATGTCATCAGTTGTATATAGTATGTATATTTGATTACTTATTGGATCCATATGTAAACAACTTTTGCTCTCATTTTTTCTTCATGTTAGTAAACATGTCTTAACTCATTGCCTCTCTGATTTTTTTCTTTTTCAATCTATGTCTTTATTTCTTTTTTTTTCCACTTCTTTCGAAATATGAATAAATAAAAAACAAAATGACAAATTAACAATTATTGCAGTAATGATTTTAAATATACGTCACATTAAATATAAAAAAAATCGGAAGAAATATTAGTACTTCAATTAAATAAATGAATATAAACATTTCAAAGATTTTCTTCTTTTCCTGGTTGCAAGCACTAAATATGGCTCTACATTCATACGTGTTTCCATTGGGAATCGAAAAAACTCTGGAAGTTCTAGAGTCATCGATGTAACAAATACAAAATTGACTGTGAGCTTTGGATGATATCGTAGTTGCTACAGTATTGTTGGTAGAGATGTGCATAGTCTACGTACACATACGCAAGCACATATGCCTATAAGTATACATCTATATTTGTATTTGTAAGAAAGTGTATGTGTGCATAAAAATGTATATATATA
>NW_026422604.1:0-327 GCF_001194135.2 Octopus bimaculoides
TTGGTAGTGACGTCGAGATTTTTGCATCTTAATCCATCATCGGACTGCTGTACAAAACAAAAATCAATAAAAAAATAACAACGTGAGGTACATAATACAGGTGGCCAAAATATGGAAGCAGAGAAGTGAAACAAAACAGAATAAACAGCACTGGTTTTGACACAAACGGTGTGACAAGCAAATGAAACGTAACTCTATGCAAATGTATAAACCTGGATTGTGGAAAATGTCACCAAGCTACTGGAATTTAACTACCTGGTTGATATTTAACGCTAAAGATTAGATTAACGATTAAATAACTGTCTCTTACATAATATATATATATAT
>NW_026422605.1:0-218 GCF_001194135.2 Octopus bimaculoides
ATCTATCTATCTATCTATCTATCTATCTATCTATATATATATGAACAAAAGTACATGTATGTATTCATTTATACTCAAGTACACACTTTTCAGACATACGTACGTGCATAGTTATGCATGTACATACATATACATATATAAGTGTGTGTATGACTATTTGTGTATTTATGCATATATAGTATGTGTTCAAATGTGTGTGTATTGATATATATATATAT
>NW_026422606.1:0-290 GCF_001194135.2 Octopus bimaculoides
ATATACATATATATATACATACGTATACAAACACAAACAGGTACGCGTACACAGATACGCGCACACGCTCTCACACACAGGCACGCAAGCTCGTAAGCACAAGACGAGGTGGCGAAAATAGTACTCGATTACCAAAGGTAGAGCAAAATATCGCTTTATTGAAGCTGAAAAGACTAAACAAGCTGTTACTCAGAGTTTCACGTAGTCGATCATCAGATAGCTGATGACACGGCTGTGGGAGCGTCGTTTACGGGAAGCTATGAATAACAGTTTGTGAATTCTTTTCAACT
>NW_026422607.1:0-1857 GCF_001194135.2 Octopus bimaculoides
TGATGATGATAATGATGATGATGATGATGATGATGATGATGATGATGAAAGGAAACGAGTGGAGCCTCATGGGCTGATTAATGATACATCTTGTGATGTTGTCACAATAAAAACATTGGTAAATGTGCAACCTGATAATCACTACCTCATATGAGTGACAATGAAAACACAGAATATTGTGAATAACGGTGGTAATGAAACTGTAGCCAATGATGGTGACTCTGTTACACCCGATAGGCTCGGAGATTCTGGTCCGACTCCAGTCTGTCGATATCCAGAAAGGAACCACCACACAAGGCGTAGATGGAGCAAGCAAATTAATGCTGTGGTAATGGAGTGTTACTACCTGAGCAGCCCGGTAGATGAAAATGGTGCTCAAATTTGGGGTTACCGGCAACGCATGTATGATCATTGGAGAGAAAAGGGATTGTTTCAACTCACGGAACAGAGTCTATGTGATCAAGCTAGATCAATAAGAAAAAATTGTTGATTAACAGAAGTAGAGCTCGAAGCTATCAAAAGACGCGTCATGGAAAATAGCAGCAGAGATAACAATGAAAATACAGTTCTTACTAATAAGAGTAATCTCATAGCGCAGGAAAGAAGCAGTGGTAGTTTACTTGATGAGAGATATATAGATGATATAACAGAAGACAATAAAACTAATGGCGATATGACAGATGAACAAAAGTCAATCTACGACAGAATAAAGGTTAGACTACAGGGGAACGATAGCGACATTATTTGCAACCTTAAAAAGGTTGTTCGATGGAAATTGAACCAAGAAACGAAAAATGTCAATGAAATTCTGAAATACATCAGAACAAACAACATCACAGAAACAAATAATTTAATCAAGGCAGCAAGTATTGTTGTACCAGAAAACATGGGTGTTGATGACAAGAAAAAGAAATATAATGGGAGTGACAAAAAAGATCCATGGTCGAAAAGAAGAATCCAGACAGGGTTAGACATGCACTCGTAGGAAATCTGTGTTAGACCGAAAAGAGAAAGGGGAGCTTAAAAGCGAACAAAAATACAGGGCGCTGAAAAGGGAGTATAATATTGAAAGAAAGGGCCTGAAAGTAGTAGTGGAGGAACTGAAACAGCGCCTCGTTGCAAAGATTTTAAGATACGACCAAAGAATGAAGGGTTACTACCAGAATAGGTTATTCAAAGTAGAACAGAAGAGATTTTATAAAGAAATAAATGGAGAGTGTACGAATGAAAAATTGCTACTAGATAACATTGAAAGTCAAAGGTACTGGAGTGACATCTGGAGTAAAGACAAGGAGCACAAAATGATGCTGAATGGTTGCAAGAATTGAAACAAACAGTAGTCTGTCCAAAACAGGCACAACTAGTCATTTCAGTTAGGGAAGTGAAGGAAATCAGCAAAAAGATGAGCAACTGGAAGGCCCTAGGACCAGACGGAGTTCAAGGCTACTGGATCAAGAGATTTGGTGAATGTCATGCACGAATAGCTGCACAACTCAACACCTTGTTAAATGCCGACCAAGTAACACTGAAAAACATTGAAAAAGGCAATACGGTAGACAATTATAGGCCGATATCCTGTTTGCCACTTATGTGGAAGTTATTGACTGGAATACTCGCAGAGTGAATGTACGAACATCTGGAAAAAAAGAATTCTTGCCACATGAGCAGAAGGGTTGCAAGCGTAAGTGCAGAGGCGCCAAGGATAGACAAAACTGTACTTATGATAAACAAATCTGCTGATAGACAAAACTGTACTTAGAGACTGCAAGAAGAGGAAAAGTAACTTAGCCATGTCATGGATGGACTTTCGTAAGGCGTACGATATGATCCCACGTTCTTGGATTATGGAGTGTATGA
>NW_026422608.1:0-408 GCF_001194135.2 Octopus bimaculoides
GTGTGTGTGTGTGTGTGTGTGTGTGTGTGTGTGTGCGTGTGTGGTTCAAATTTACAGGAGACAAAAGACGAAGGCAGGTGAAGGAACAACAAATTGGTGTATTAGTTTAACGCTCGGGAAGAATGGAAAAGTCTTTGACGTCTCGAGCCTACGCTCTTCGACGGAAAATATTGAGAGGAAAAAAACAGACAAAGAGAAGCAAATGTATGGGGATGAACGGTTCAGCATGCATACATATGTCTATGTAGGTGCATATATGCTTGCATATGTATGTATGCATATATATGTAAGTATATATAAATATATATATACATACTTGTATATTCGATTATATAGAAATTCATATCTGTATGTTTATATATGTATATATATATGTATGCGTGTGTGTTTGTGCATGTATGTATGTAT
>NW_026422609.1:0-261 GCF_001194135.2 Octopus bimaculoides
TATAGAATTAACTATGTATGGTCGTAGACAACCCACTGACACCCACCCCATCAGGAGGACTCAAGCCGTATCCAACCTGAATTTCCACAGGGCGGACTGGAAGTCAACTAGCAAAGAGATTCGAAATGAAAACTGGCATGACAGCCTTTCTATACAAGACAATGACTTCTTACTAAGTCATTTTATGTCAACCATACAAGACATATCGCCAAATACGCGCCAAAAAGAAAGACCAGCAAACATGCCACTAGAATTCCCAGA
>NW_026422610.1:0-277 GCF_001194135.2 Octopus bimaculoides
AGCCTGTGCTGACGGGCTAGTGATACCGTCGGACAAGGTTATGAAGCAGATAGAAGAGACGGGATGTAAGTACTTGGGGATATAGGAAATGGATAAATTGGTGGAGGAAAAACTGAAAGAAAAATTTAAGGTGGAGTACTTGCGCAGATTGAGACTGATCCTTAATTCGAAATTAAACGGCTGGAATAAGATTGAAGCTATCAATACCGGGCGGTTTCAATCGTTAGATATGGAGCATGGGTAATCGCATGGACAGTAGACGAACTAAACAGCTTAG
>NW_026422611.1:0-132 GCF_001194135.2 Octopus bimaculoides
ACGTACGTACATACATACATATAATTATCTCTCAAAAGAGACAGCAAGGCCTTTGGTGTTTCAAAATGCTGCTGTAAATGTAGATGGCCACATTTCTGTGGAGAACATCACACATATGACAAGCAGCTGACG
>NW_026422611.1:142-260 GCF_001194135.2 Octopus bimaculoides
ATGGCCACATTTCTGTGGAGAACATCACACATATGACAAGCAGCTGACGGGACAGGACGTTGTCGCAAAAGCAATATACAATGCCATTCGGAAAAAGAGACTGTTCTGGAAAAAATAT
>NW_026422611.1:270-523 GCF_001194135.2 Octopus bimaculoides
AGCAATATACAATGCCATTCGGAAAAAGAGACTGTTCTGGAAAAAATATAGAGAATCCCTCTGTCATTGAATACCAGCATAAGGAATACTGGTGGAACATTTCCCATTAAAACATCTGTCAAGTATGAGCATAATAGGTTGGTCACTGTTGTTTGGGATGGACAAGAAAAAGTATGTACGGTCATAGAAGTCAGCTGCTATGATGATGTGAATATCTCTTTTGAAATCAAAGAGAAAGAAGATAACTATGGAC
>NW_026422612.1:0-1423 GCF_001194135.2 Octopus bimaculoides
CCAGCAATCCTTCTAAAAGTATGTAAACGAGTCCTAGCAAGACCGCTGCAATCCCTCTTTCAGAGCTTCCTTGCATCTGGCAAACTGCCAAGAAAACTAAAGGCGGGTAAAATATGCCCTATTCATAAAGGAGGTAGCAGAGCGGAGGCCAAGAACTACAGACCTATCTCTCTGACCTCGCACATCAGCAAGGTCATGGAACGAATAGTCAGAAGAAAACTAATCGCCTTCCTTGAAGAAAATGACTTGCTGCCTGACACCCAACATGGTTTCTGACCAAGAAGAAGCTGCCTGACTCAGCTCTTACAACACTATGACTGGATACTGAAACAGCTACTGAAACAGCTACTGAAACAGCTACTGAACCACTCAAATGTGGAAGTGATATATCTCGACTTTGCAAAGGCCTTTGATAAAGTCGATCATGGAATGATATGTAACAAACTGCGTGATCTCGGCATAGTTGGAAAATTGGGAGAATGGCTTCATGACTTTCTGAAGGATAGAAGTCAGGTGGTAGTAGCCAATGGGGCCTCCTCCAATGACACGCAAATAGTGAGTGGTGTTCCACAAGGCACTGTTTTGGGACCACTACTGTTCATAATGGCTACTCTCAGACATGCCCTCAGCCACACAGAGAGCCACGGTCACAAGTTATGCAGATGATACAAAAGTCTCACAGGTAATACAGAACCCTGAAGACACTATGCACCTGCAATGTGAGCTGGATGAAATATACAAGTGGGCTGAAAAGAATAACATGCAGTTTAATGCTGAAAAGTTTCACGCCTTGTGCTATCAGCATGCAAAACTAAATGCAGTACCCATTAAATACAATAGACCTGGAGGGACTGCAATCCCAGAGGCACAATCAGTGCGAGATCTGGGCATTTACATGAGTAATGATGCATCCTTTCATGTTCATGTCGCTAAATTGGCAATGAAATGCAGGCGACTGACCTGATGGATTCTTAGGACTTTTAGAACAAGAGATCAGGAAACAATGATGGTCCTCTGGAGGACACTTGTTCTAAGCCACTTTGACTATTGCTCTCAGCTATGGTCACCAACCAGTGTCAAATTAATCTCAGAACTTGAGGCAATCCAACGAAGCTACACGAAGAAGATAGCCTCTATGCAGCATATAAGCTATTGGGAAAGACCCAAGAGATTAAAACTCTATTCCTTAGAGCGTAGGCGAGAAAGATATGCCTTAATATACATCTGGAAGATCCTCGAAGGAATTGTCCCAAACTTTGGTATTGAAAGTTACACAAATAAAAGAACTGGACGCCATTGCATAGTGCCAAGGACTCCAAATTTGCCATCAAGATGTAGGACAAGATACTGTAATAGTCTGGGCTTCAGAGGTTCACAGCTCTTCAATATCATCCTGAAGGACCTGAGAGACCTGCATGGGGTG
>NW_026422613.1:0-117 GCF_001194135.2 Octopus bimaculoides
ACATACATACATACATACATACGTACGTACGTACGTACGTACATACACACACATACATACATACGTGCACACATGCATACATACATGCATGCATGCATACATACATACATACATACA
>NW_026422614.1:0-351 GCF_001194135.2 Octopus bimaculoides
TAAATATATATAAATAAATAAATATATATAAATAAATAAATATATATATACATATAAATTAATAAATATAAACAAATAAAGAAATATATATAAATAAATACATATATATATATAAATAAATATAAATAAGTAAATATATGTATAAATAAATAAATATATAAATAAATAAATATATAAATACATATAAATAAATAAATATATATATATAAATGAATAAATATATATATAAATAAATATGTATATATAAATAAATATATATATATATATTAATATATATATATATATAAATAAATGAATATAAATAAATAAATAAATATATATAAATAAATAAATATATATACATATATATAT
>NW_026422615.1:0-725 GCF_001194135.2 Octopus bimaculoides
GTGAATTTATGGAATGAAGTCCCATAAAACTCATCAATTTAGTTAAAAATAGAAGAGACAAGTTGTTAAAATATATAAGAAGTTTAACTTTTGCAGACGATCGTTTCATACATAGATATAATAATAATGTAAATTCATGATGGAATTAAATTAAATTAATTACATATCAACATAGTTTTCAGTGCAGGAAGTAAAAACCATAATACAAAGAACTTGAGAAGGAATATAGCAGAAAAATTGAATCTAGGAGATTCATTAGATCCAGAGCCACGTTGGATATATAACAGATATTTGAAGATATAAGTAAAGAGGTATCATAAATGTTCCCTCTATAGATGAGTATGGAAATTAGAGATTTAATCTCCAAATAAGTAGCGTAGGGCAAATATGCATTAGAGATGTCCAATAGAATGACACTCCTAGGTTTGAATCAAAAGATGAGCTAACCATTGAAATCACTGCATACTCTTTTACTTGTTTCAGTCATTTGACTGCGGCCATGCTGGAGCACCGCCTTTAGTCGAGCAAATCGACCCCAGGACTTATTCTTTGTAAGCCTAGTACTTATTCTATCGGTCTCTTTTTGCCAAACCGCTAAGTTACGGGGACGTAAATACACCAGCATCGGTTAAGCGATGTTGGGGGGACAAACACAGACACACAAACACACACATCGATATATATATATATATACATATATACGACGGGCTTCTTTCAGTTTCTGT
>NW_026422616.1:0-361 GCF_001194135.2 Octopus bimaculoides
TATATATATTGTTTCTAATTTGTGTAAATGTATATAGATTAGTATATCAGTTCACTAAAGATGAGACAGTCTGCCTTTCATGTTTTTTTATTATTGTGTTTTAGAAAAATCAGCGGTTTCATACATAGTGTATTCATCAGATTTCAAATGTGTTTAACTGACATCTGGATTCTTGGCAACTTTAGTACCTGGTTGGAGCGTTCTAAGAGGTACTAAAGTTGTCAAGAACTCAACTGTCAGTTAAAAACATTTGAAATCTGATGAGTACACTGTATTAAAGTGCTAATTTTGATAAAATACCATAACAAAAAACTTGAAAACCAGACTGTTTTAACTTTGTTCAACTTATATATATATATAT
>NW_026422617.1:0-309 GCF_001194135.2 Octopus bimaculoides
GTTGTAGACATGAACGGATAAAGAAGGTGAAAAATATGTAAGGATAAATAATATATTTAGGAAACAAATATAAAACAAAACAAAGTAATAAATTGCAAAGGTCCAATCTCAGAGATTTAAGGCTATATAGACTGGCAGAAATTAGGGAAATTAGGGAAATTTGAAAGGCAGTGAGAGTTCTGAACTTGCGAAAAAAAATAAGGTATACTAATGAAAAAAGTTATAAATACATGAAAAAATTATAAACAATAATAATGAAACGTGCGTAGTAGTAGTAGTAGTAGTAGTAGTAGTAGTAGTAGTAGTAGT
>NW_026422618.1:0-202 GCF_001194135.2 Octopus bimaculoides
TTTCCAAATTTACATTTACTGCATAGAGGCTGCACCATCTAGTGCACATACTGTAAAGTGGTTGGTTAAAAGAGTAGAGAAAATGCAGGGTTGTAAGGTCCTGCTAATCCAATCTTGCCAAGAACTATTTCAGTATCTTTTGGTGCCATGAAAAAATGCACCCAGTACACTCTGTACTGTGAAGTGGTTAGCAATAAAAAGC
>NW_026422619.1:0-115 GCF_001194135.2 Octopus bimaculoides
TTGACCGACTGACCAGTCTATTTCTGGACACCTGCAGACACTGATGCAAGGATGGGTCGTATGTGGTGCAGTGTTGCAGTTTGCACACCATGCACTCTCCTGTATCCATCCATGC
>NW_026422619.1:4391-4542 GCF_001194135.2 Octopus bimaculoides
GTGACAGCAACGTGTCAGAGGGAGGTAACAGCAACAGCCAACAGCATCATGTGCCAGGTCAGTGTTCATCTTATTGTTGTTGTGTAGCCCTGGGCTTGCCTTAATCCAGCCCCTCTGTGATCAACATCTTGCAAAAACAACCAAGAGCCGG
>NW_026422620.1:0-220 GCF_001194135.2 Octopus bimaculoides
CATGTCTACACATACACACACATACACACTCATATATACCCATGCACGCATCACTACGCTCATATATACATTTCTACACGCACGCACACATACGTGGATATACAAAACGTAGTTTATACGCACATGCATATACATGTGTGGAAAACATATATACAAGTAAAAACACATATGCAAAAATGCACGCATCATTATGTTCATATACACATCTCTATACGCACAT
>NW_026422621.1:0-341 GCF_001194135.2 Octopus bimaculoides
GTGTGTGTGTGTGTGTGTGTGCATGTATGTATGTATATATGCATATATGGGTACAGGACGTCACCAACTATGCAAACAACATGAAACACGAAAACAAACGAGTTAAATAGGCAAGCAAGCAGCGAGAGAAAAAAACGGAAAAAAGGACAAGTAACACAGAGAACGAACCTTAGTCAGTAGTCGGCGGTTTATCTACTCTTCATTTCAAGCATTAACGACAATATGAGTCTTCGAAGACAGTTGCTCCCATAAATTCCTAAATAAAATTTTGGATTTCCCCTCCATAAATCGAAAATTTTATTTTGGAATTTATGGGAGCAACTGTCTTCGAAGACTCATAT
>NW_026422623.1:0-691 GCF_001194135.2 Octopus bimaculoides
CTTCTTCTTCTTCTTCTTCTTCTTCTTCTTCTTCTTCTTCTTATTCTTCCCCCTCCTCCCCCTCCTCAATCTTCTTATTTTTCTTATTCTTCTTTCCCTCCTCCTCCCCGCCTCATTCCTCATTCTTCTTCTTCACCTCCCCTTCTCCTCGTCTTCCCCTCCTCATTCTTCTTATTTGAGGGGTTTTTTTCGTGAAAAAAAAAACCCTCAAATCCGCCACTCTTGATAAACGTTGCAACAACAAAAATACGACGTGCACCAATCCCGACCATAATGGTAAATGAAAAACATGAACGATAAAACATTAGTAAATGAAGCTAGCATTACTATCAACCTCACTTCACGAGTGTCGCAACAATGGCCGCGTAAAATATGAAATGCTTTTCTGTCACACCTTGTATTTGTATCGCTTCGTTGTAAATACATTATTAACGCTGTTTATTATCGCTAAGGCCTGGACTTCGCCAGCTGCAACTGCATCAAATTTTTTCATAGTCATCTTACTTATCTAGATGTAAGTATTATATATCCTGTTGCACGATGCTTGCTACTCTCTAAGCTAGTTGTGAGGTGAACTCTTTTTATGCCATTAATGCTAATATATATATATATAAAGGCATGCGCGTGTGTCTGTGTGTGTTTATAGATAGATAGATAGATAGATAGATAGATAGGTAGATAGGTAGGTAGG
>NW_026422624.1:0-286 GCF_001194135.2 Octopus bimaculoides
CGTGGAGAGGCTTATTGCCAATCCCTTGTTATAATTATGTATATATATATACATTTCTGTACAGACATATACACACTAATATACACATACATAGAAACAGACACATATAGACATATACACACAAATATACTTACTTCTCCCACACATAAATACATACACATACATACATATAGACACAGACATAAACACATGCATATACTCACTCACATTTATACGAACACATATATACATATATACATGCATACATTTACGTACGTGAGAAACGGGATAAATTTTTAATACAATA
>NW_026422625.1:0-635 GCF_001194135.2 Octopus bimaculoides
TATACACACACACACACACACACACACACACACACATAAGAAGTATCCATCATAGATAGGATTCCGTCACCCTAGAAAGAACAGCTAAGTTCCAAAACCATTATTAGGGATAGAATTTCGAAAGGACTCAAATGAAAATAAAAACATTTACCATCTAGTTTCCTGAACCAATCAGTTTCTGATTTTTATTTTAGCAAATAAAATAATTTGCTAGATGAAATCTTCATCAGCAGGTACACCTTACATTAAACCTCTATACACGCTAGGCCACTGGTAGTTGAAAATTTTAATATTTCTATTTCCCTTCGATATTATTATACATATATATATATATATCGCCAAGCTAACATGGCAGTCCAGAAAAATAGGACGAATACTGCCGTTGATTAGCTCGAAGAGGCCATCGCCTCTACCTAGCTATGTGACACAAAAACCTGTGTCCATGACAACCTTCAAACGGGGGAGGTCATCAACTTCCCCATGCTGGTTCAAGCATCCACAGACTAGTTTCGGGATATTTGCCCCTTATTAATATGGAGCAGCCGAAAGCAACACGCGTCGCTGTTGACTGTTCGTAGGTTTATATATATTCAGTGGATAACTATTAATACCCAGTACCGCTGCCGTAGTCACTT
>NW_026422626.1:0-565 GCF_001194135.2 Octopus bimaculoides
ACTGAAAATTGAGAAGGCCAATAGATGTTGGTGCTTCTTTGTGTCTATTCAAGAAATTTTGTCTTTCGAGAAGTTTTGCAATAAATGTGAATAATAAATGCTTATTGTATACATTTGTAACTTTGGCATAAACTAAAGCTGTGGTCACTTGAAAACTTTTAGAAGAGGTAACCTGTTTGTAAAATCATATCCCCATGTATAAATTACAAATGTAATTTGCTAGTTTTTAAGACATATATATGTACAACGTTCGTGAAATTATGGAGAGCATCTATTGTCGAAAATAAAGTAATGTAGAATAAGGAATTGACTGCGACATATTCTTGCTTTCTATCTATTTATCTAAGTTATCCCTCAGGATGCCCCTAGGGGTTTCAGTTGCACATACTGTGCCCTGTAGTCACAGGGCACTGCTCCATGTGGTCCCGTAGTTTCCATCTAACTAGGAATATTAGGCTCTCATCCATTGTCTTCTATTTCAAGATCCTCTGCATGACATCCTGTTAGTTCAAAGCCACGAATCTGTTCTATATATTAAAAGTAATCAAACCTGTATAATATTTCA
>NW_026422627.1:0-407 GCF_001194135.2 Octopus bimaculoides
TAGCAAAGATCACAAAATGACTGTGGTGTAACACCTGTTTATGAGGTAGAGACTCCTTCTTATTTTGGGTACTTGAGTAAATATATAAATTTAGTAATCATCCCAATTCAGTAACAAGAAATTTAGTTAGGAACATTTTACTTAGATTATCAAATTTATCCACAAATGAAAATATTTTCAATAAGGAAGCTGACTTTTACAACTCTGCTTTATTAAAAGCAGGATATAGAGAAAAAGTTAGTTTTATTAATTCCACTTACGAAATCGATACCCGTAATAATATAGATATTAATATTAACAGCAACGATAAATATAATTATCATTCTCATCATAAAACTATTGACGATAACAAACAAACAAACATTTCTTTACATTATAGGGGAGGTAACCGACAGTTTAAACCCTTT
>NW_026422628.1:0-473 GCF_001194135.2 Octopus bimaculoides
GATATGAACAGTATAGAGAAAAAAAAGATGATGAAAATGTGAACTTTTTTCTTTTCAAAAAATGGAAAAAAAAGAGGAAAGACTGTCAAAAATCATGTATAAATTTAACCACTTGACTTCGGTGGTTGAGTGAGCATTGCACTTCATTTTTATCATTCTTTCAAAATTTCATTCACTTCTTTTATTTTTTTCTTCTTTGCTCGATTTCCTTTTCTTAATTTTTAGTTCCCCGATTTTGTTTTGTATTGTCTTTTGTACTGTAAAGCATCTCTATGTAGCCCTTTATGGGTAATATAAAAAGAAGTATGATGGCAACCACCAAGGAGAACATCATCTTCCTGATGGAGACATTGCATATATGGAGTATTTAATTTTTAATCCTGATTGGTAATGTACCCCTGAAACAGCCATAGATGGAACACCCTCCTATCTTCGCATCCTATTTTATTTTATTTTCTTAACCTTGATATCTT
>NW_026422629.1:0-574 GCF_001194135.2 Octopus bimaculoides
ATAATAATAATAATAATAATAATAATAATAATAATGATAATAATGATAGGAAGCCGGACATAGTCCTAATTGAGAAAGAAAACAAACTATGCTGGATCATAGACATAGCATGCTCAGCTGACAAATAGGTATGCGATAAAGAAGAAAGAAAAGTCGAGAGACATGACAGGTTAGCTTGGGAAGTTAAGCAGTTGTGGTCGATGAAAAAGGTAATGATAATAATAATAATAATAATAATAATAATAATAATAATAATAATAATAATAATAATAATAATAATGGGCTAAACTAAATGCAAAAGAAATAGACAGAGAAAAATCCCAGCAATGGTTGAGAAGCTCAGGACACAAAGCAGGGTCTGAAGGATTTTTAATTGCAGCACAAGACCAAAGCCTCCCCACCAGAAATTACCAAAAACATATAATAAAAAGAAACATAACAAGTAACTGTAGAATATGTGAAGATGGACAAGAAACAATAAACAATATCATCTCTGGTGGCCCAGTCCTGGCTAAGAAGGAATTTATTCACAGACACGACAGAGTTGGGACCTACATACACTGGAAGCTATGCC
>NW_026422630.1:0-485 GCF_001194135.2 Octopus bimaculoides
ATATGTATATAAATTATTATTTCTAAATCTCTCAACGAGAGACATTCAGTAACAGAACATTAAGTAAAGATTATTTGCCAGGAAACATCATCTCCAGGGGGTTATACGACACACTCTGTGTCCTTATATTTCAAAATTAGATAAATTTGAAAATTATATATATTTTTAAACAGGAATATAGCAGTGCAACCTCTAGCCAAGCAGTTACTGTGTGTGCTGAGGAAGATAAATAAACCAGAAACCGCGGTACGCAGATATTGCTTTGTGCTGAGTGGGGATACTAAACACCACTGCTCAAAAATATAAGGACACAATTAGTGTGTCGTATAGCCATCTGGAGACGATGTTTCCTGGGGCTAAAAACAGTAACATTCGTCCCAACCCGGACTGCAACATTACGTTGGCAAATAATCTATACTATAAATATATATATAACAAAAATAAGCAAATAATTTTGAAATTGTATGGATAATACCGTACTAAAT
>NW_026422631.1:0-395 GCF_001194135.2 Octopus bimaculoides
GAATATGTGGTGATGGAGAAGAAACAATAAATCATATTGTCTCTGGCTGAACAGTTCTGGCTAAGATGAAATATATTCACAGACATGATAGAGTTGGGACCTATATAAACTGGAAGCTATACCAACACTATGGAATAACAATAGAAAAGACATGGTATTGGCACACCCCAGAACAGGTTACAGAAAATGAGAAAACAACCATACTCTGGGATATGCCAATACACAGATAGAGAAATCAAGGCTTATATGCTGGATATAGTTGTTAGAGATCACCAAGAACAAAAATGCTTTCCTACTCATGATCAGAGATGCATATATTGTCAGCCACCAAGGGACATGCTCAAGTGGTTAAGGTCAAATAACTGACAAGCAAATCTGTGGTATTGAGCAGAATA
>NW_026422632.1:0-345 GCF_001194135.2 Octopus bimaculoides
GCGGTGCTCCAGAATGGCCACAGTCAAAAGACTGAAACAAGTAAAAGAGTGAAAGAGTAAAAGAGTATATCTATTCGTAGTTCCACCTTTTAAGAACTATTTATATCATATCTTCTCAAGCTTCTTAATTCTTGTAAGATAGACAGCATTAAATTTTCTTTGATAAAAACAAAACATATAACATGTTTGGAGAACCTATGGATGGTTGCTTTCGTATAATGGTAGAACGTGTTTCATATTTGCAGAAGTTGTAGGATTGCGTTCCGCGGGCAGGATTCAAATTCTTCCGTACAAGGTGTTTTATTACCCAACATTCTACAAGCTAATATATGTATATATATGTAT
>NW_026422633.1:0-373 GCF_001194135.2 Octopus bimaculoides
AAAGAACAAACGTAGAATGGAATGAACGGACGTAGGAACGAACGAACGAACGTAGGAAGGAAAGAACAACGTGGGAAGGAATGTAGGAACGAACGAACGAACGTAGGAAGGAAAGAACTAACGTAGGAAGGAAAGAACGAACGTAGGAAGGAAAGACCGAACGTAGAATGGAAAGAACGAACGTAGGAACGAACGAACGAACGTAGGAAGAAAAGAACGAACGTAGGAAGGAAAGAACGAACGTAGGAAGGAAAGAACGAACGTAGGAACGAACGAACGAACGTAGGAAGAAAAGAACGAACGTAGGAATGAAAGAACGAACTTAGGAACGAACGAACGAACGTAGGAAGGATAGAGCGAACGTAGGAAGGAA
>NW_026422634.1:0-462 GCF_001194135.2 Octopus bimaculoides
GCAGTCAAATGACTGAAACAAGTAAAAGAGTAAAAAGAGAGTAAAGAGTTATACTCAGAACATTAAAAATATTTTAACCAGCAAACCAATAGATCTAAGATTAATAGGTGCACTTTTCATAAATAATGGTATATGCCGACGTAATTACACTTGCAAGATAAGAGAAATAGTATACGAAGCGAAAGTGAACTTCTAAAAGAACGAAACGACGGCCATAAGCAATATATCATGGAAATGACCGAAGGACAATTCAAACATAGTATATGTGTATCATACTGTTTTCTTTAGACACAAAATGAAAAGACAGTTACGGTTCCACCGAAAAACATCAAGAAAATCAAGAACTGCCAGTTATAATGAGTATAAAAGAAAATGCCAGCTACATATCAGTGGAACAACATTATGCCCTTTAAGCAGAAACTGAAAGAAGTCTATCGTATATATATATATATATATATATAT
>NW_026422635.1:0-577 GCF_001194135.2 Octopus bimaculoides
AATAATAATAATAATCCTTTCTACTAGAAGTACAAGGCCTCAAATTTGGGGAAGGGATTCAGTTAATTACATCGACCCTGGTGCATAACTGGTACTTATTTAATCAACCCAGAAAGAATGGTAGGCAAAGTCAACCCCGACGGAATTTGAACTCAGAATGTAGTGGCAGACGAAATACCACTAGGCATTTTGTCCAGCATGCTAATGATTCTGTCAGCTCGCAGCCTTTAATAATAATAACAATAATAATAATAATAATAATAATAATAATAATGATAATGATAATAATAATAATAATAATAATAATAATAATGATAATAATAATGGTTTCAAGTTTTGCCACAAGGGTAGTAATTTTGGGGGAGGGGATGAGTCGATTACATTGATCTCAGGGTTCAAATGGTACTTATTTTATCGACCCCAAAACGATGAGAATTAAAATCAACCTTGGCAGAATTTGAACTCACAACATAGCAGCAGATGAAATACCACTAAGCATTTCACCTGGCATGCTAAAGATTCTGGCAGTTTACTGCCTTAATAATAATAATAATAATAATAATAATAATAATAATAA
>NW_026422636.1:0-209 GCF_001194135.2 Octopus bimaculoides
TATGTATGTATGTATGTATGTATGTTTGTATGTATGTATGTATGTATTATACATGCATTCATCCATGAATGCATATAAGTATGTTTAAATATTTTGCTGTAAATCGACGAAAGACAAAACGAAGCTCTCCGAGTTACAGATATAGACATTCCCCTGTCATAGTCACCATCATAAATGCAGAGATTCGGTGACTGCTTCGTAGCAAAGCT
>NW_026422637.1:0-876 GCF_001194135.2 Octopus bimaculoides
ATAGATAGATAGATAGATAGATAGATAGATAGATAGATAGATGGACATGTGTGTGTATGTGTGTATGGTAAGAAGCTTGTTTCCCAACTACATGATCCTGGTTTCAGTCTATCGGGCCGACCAAGCCTTGTCAGTGAGTTTAGTAAATGGAAACTTGCTTACCAAGAATCTTGCTTACCAACCACATGATTCCGAGTTCAGTCCCACCTCGTAGCACCTTGGGCAAGTGTCTTCTGCTATAGCCTCGGGCCGACCAAAGCCTTGTGAGTGGATTTGGTAGGCGGAAACTGAAAGAAGCCCATCGTATATATATGTGTGTGTGTGTCTGTGTTTGTCCCCCCAACATTGC
The DNA here is from genome assembly GCF_001194135.2 of Octopus bimaculoides. Classification (NCBI taxonomy): domain Eukaryota; kingdom Metazoa; phylum Mollusca; class Cephalopoda; order Octopoda; family Octopodidae; genus Octopus; species Octopus bimaculoides. The sequence goes on from NW_026422637.1 coordinate 350, forward strand.
TTGAAACCGATGTTGGTGTATTTACGTCCCCGTAACCTGAGCGGTTCGGCAAAAGTGACCGATAGAATAAGCACTAGGCTTACAAAGAATAAGTCCTGGGGTGGACTTGCTCGACTAAAGGTAGTGCTCCAGCATGGCCGCAGTCAAATGACTGAAACAAATAAAAGAATAAAAGAATATGTGTTTATCTACACACACACACACACACACACAGGGAGAGAGAAAAGGAAAGGTGAGAGGCGGGCTGGTACGGGATGAAGAGACAGATACGAGCGTTGGTGATAATACGTTGGATTGCAAAGTCTGATGTAACGTGGCATGACTCCGAATGTAAATTAAGTTGCTAGGACTGACATGCGTGAGAGATATAGCGAGATATCAGGATACGTGAACGCGAGATAAACAGGTAGATAAACATTGAAGCACACAGTCTAATGACTGACTGTTGCCAGATTGAATGAGAGTCTGATATTTGAACTAGCTGATACGCGCACACATGCACTATATATTATATAAATATATGTACA
>NW_026422639.1:0-219 GCF_001194135.2 Octopus bimaculoides
TTTCATGAAAGATCCACCTGGATTAAAAAGAGTGAAGATTCTCTTTTCGACGTACCGATGGGGGCATACGACGGGGCGGACTTGTGCACGCTTATAGGAGCTTACATTCTGCATTATCTAAAACAGGAATTTCCGTTTATAGACGCAGGATTATATCGGGATGACGGTATTATAGTCACCCATAATTTAAACGGCCACGAACTAGATAAGCTCAGGAAG
>NW_026422640.1:0-224 GCF_001194135.2 Octopus bimaculoides
AATGAAGACCCTGCACACTGTGCTCAGGCTCAGGAGGGCCAAACGGATGATCAAAACAAGGCAAATGCCACCAGTGCTGTAGCCACTGCTGAAGGCTGCAATGGCCATGGTGAATGCAGCCAACGCAGCACCACACCAAACGACAGAGACAGGAAAACAGACTAGGAGATGGTGAACACAAACCGGCTTCAAGCCCAAGCATGTTATGCAAAGAAAAAGAAACA
>NW_026422641.1:0-682 GCF_001194135.2 Octopus bimaculoides
TATATATATATATATATATATATATATATATAGACAAACACACAAACAAATAAATACACGCCTACACACACACACACATGCACACATGCGCCCACGTGCGTGTGCCTATATATCGACGTATACACATACATGATTATATATGTGTGAGGGTGTGTGTATGTGTACATACATACACATACATACATACCCACTCACACACGCACACATACATATGTGTGTGTGTATGTGTTCTGTGTGTGTGTGTGTGTGTGTGTGTGTGTGTGTGTGTATGCTCAATGGGCTTCGGTCAGTTTCTGTCAAGCATATCCACTGGCAAAACTTTCGTTGGCCCGGGAACACTTGAAGAACGTACTCCGCAGTAGGAATGAAGCAGAAACTATGTAACTGTGACTCGAAATCGTAGACAACACACCTATGATTATATGCAATACACCTTATTGGAAACATTGATGCTTTTTATTAAGTCTTACTTGCTTTCTTCGTTTTTATATTTATTTATTTATTTATGTATGTATGAATGTCAAAATTTGATTTTTCCTGCTTTTAGTTTGGACATGCTGTGAAAAATGGACTTGGGGAATACATCGAGGATGCAGTTCAAAGTAAGTTACGGTTTTATTAATAGTCTGGTGGCTTCCAATATTGTCCTTTGGCCAACACACTCTTTCGCTGATGATAGAGA
>NW_026422642.1:0-201 GCF_001194135.2 Octopus bimaculoides
CGAGAGGAGTAAAGAGAGATACGTAGTAGTAACAGAGGAAGAACGAGAGGAGGGAAAAGTGATAGAGAAAGAGATAGAGTAGCGTCAGAAGATATAAAGTTGAAATAACTACTTACAACATTGGTGACGCTGGTGTTCGGTCATGTAAAAGCAAATAATAAATGAGTATATGCATATATGCGTACAGGTATGTGCATACCT
>NW_026422643.1:0-1168 GCF_001194135.2 Octopus bimaculoides
TATACGATATTAGAAGGAAGCTTTCTGCATTTACGGAAGATGATACTGGTTATTCATCAAAGACCAAAAACCTGCAGATTTTAATATTTTGATAAGGATTCCGATTCAGCAGATTTCAAAAAACATAAATAGTCAAAAGGATGACTGCATTGTGACAGACGCCAGAGACAAGCAGCCAAGCTGCACTGTGGCCAGGAATCAGAAAACTCTTCATTTCAAAACACTCACTTTAATACGGAAGCTAATCTTTCCAAAACGGCTGCATTTCAACAGTCAGAGTCTTCATCACGAAGACATTAGGAAAAACGATAGTGATGTTTCTCAACTACAGCTCAAAAAATTTCCAGAAATATTGCTTGGAATTTTTACCCCGAGTTTTATAAAACTCATTCGTGCGGAGGGTACAACGTATACGCAGTATACTCTTTTTCCTGTTACCATTTTATGGACAAATCAAAAACAGTTCATGAACAGGTATTCGGAGACAGACTTTCTCGATTGAGGGTATTCTGTTGAGCAAAAGGATACTTTAACAAAATGATCATTCACTAAAGATTCCAACTTGGTGCCCCTTTAGCATGCGGTTTACCGGCCATTTACACTTTAGCAAGCAGTCTAACCCTAACCCTAAAAACTAAACCTAAACCTAACCCTTAACCCCTAATGTTATTCCTAACCCAGATCAGGTCATTTCACAATGTTGACTACGGATACGGCGAGAGAGCGCACACTAGAGTAACACCTCCAATTCAGAATCCCAGTTGTTACTGTAAAGAAGGATCACCGAATATTTTGAAAAAGGAATGCATTTGTGCTATCCATAGCCAACGAAGCTTGTGCAAATAAAGTTCGTGAAACTTCTCCAGTTTGGTCTCTGTTTTAGGATTAACGGTACTACAATAAATTACACAAAAGGGTATGAACTTATAAGACGATTGTGTAGTGAACCCTGGCCGTCAAGCAAGAAAGCAAAACGGAAAAGGGATTTAACGAGAGTAATCTCCCTCGATCTTCTAGAAAGTTCTCGAACATTCTAGAAGCTTCCGGTTGACGTGGAGACATGTGGTTGCAAAAGAATATATTCATATGATGTTACAAGTTTTCCTTCAATTAACGTTATATGTTTTTAGGAAAGTGGTTATACACCATTAGGTGTACACCTGCTTTC
>NW_026422644.1:0-210 GCF_001194135.2 Octopus bimaculoides
TGGGTACAGTACATTGCAAACAAAACGTAGACGAGAAAACACACAAGCCAAATAGAAAACATTCTACTTCATCAGCTACCCATGTTTTAACACCGGCGTTTCGAAGAGCTTGGGCAGGACGCATCGTTAAAACGGCTCATCCCATGGACCGCAGATTATATGATGACACAACGATATCTCAGGCAATAAAGAATCCTGATGATATTGTAA
>NW_026422645.1:0-468 GCF_001194135.2 Octopus bimaculoides
TTGGGCCTCCAACCAGGCCTTTTGTGATACCCTTAAAGCCAAGAACTTTTCAGCAAGCCCATGTGTAAATGAAAACGATACATTTAATTTGGTGGAGTATCAATCAGAAAGTGCATGACAAAGCAAAGCAAAAACAACCTCGGTGCAGATAGTGCTTTCATTCAATAATCAAACAAACGTTTTGAACTTAAACGCTGACAGCCTCTGAGATTGGAAATCAGAGCAGAACTAAAACAATCCACTGGAAATAGCAATCAGCTGAAATGCATGACATAAAATGCTAGCTGATAACAGCTTTCTAGAGAAGTATTTCTAATGATAGAAATTAAAAAATCAAAAGCACAAATACATTCAAGATATAAAGGCTGCCATATGAGACACTGTGAAAGCAGATATTGCATGCAAGTAAAATGTTAACATTTTGAGCTGAACTGCACAATCTTAAATCCTTTATAACAGATGTAGTGA
>NW_026422646.1:0-377 GCF_001194135.2 Octopus bimaculoides
TTTTTTCCTTTTATTCATTTTGTCATATTTAGCAATCCATTAATTAATTTTTTATTTAAATTCAAATATTTTATTATCCATTTATTTTATAGTTTTCTATAAAATGGAAAAAAATCTTGGGTTAGCTTTCTAACAATATATATTCTATTGATTCTTTCCTGTTTCAAAAGCCATACTGCAAAAGCTAACTCTACCAACAATATTTCAAACAACCAGAATTGTAGTCTTCTAAATTTTATTACTATTGATGCTACTATGCTTATTGTTAGCAAACTCAACCAAACAGTAATAAAATCAGTAGAAATTACACTACAACTATAATAAATACTAGCCAAGATAATTTTCTCCAGTTTTCAGTGATATTCTCTCGCAATGGC
>NW_026422647.1:0-447 GCF_001194135.2 Octopus bimaculoides
GAAAATGAAAGAAATAAGAAAGAGAGGAGAAAAATGATGGAAAAGAGACTGTAGTAATGTCGGCATATATGTTCTTTTATTCTTTCATTTGTTTCAGTCATTTGACTGCGGCCATGCTGGAGCACCACCTTTAGTCGAACAAATCGACCCTAGCGTCGATTTGTAAGCCTAGTACTTATTCTATCGGACTGTTTTGCCGAACCACTAAGTTACAGGGTCATAAACACACCAACATCGATTATCAAGCGATGGTGGGGGAGCAAACGCAGACAGACAAATACACATACACACACATATATAATCAACGGGCTTCTCTCAGTTTCCGTCTACCAAATCCACTCACAAGGCTTTGGTCAGCCCGAGGCTATAGTAGAAGACACTTGCCGAAGGTCCCAAACAGTGGGACTGAACCCAGAATCATGCGGTTGGTAAGCAAGCTACTTACCA
>NW_026422648.1:0-278 GCF_001194135.2 Octopus bimaculoides
ACGCTCATAATCATATATACGCACGCACACCTACATATTAGCATACATATTATGTATGCACACATAAGCATATATATGTATGCACGCATATACAAATGTACACACACACACAAGAATATGCACAAACACGCATACACACACACACATATATATACACACACACATATACACACACGTACACATATACACACACGTACACATATACACACACACACGCACACATACACATATATACACAAGTGCACACAAGCATATATAGACACACACACACAGAGAGA
>NW_026422649.1:0-235 GCF_001194135.2 Octopus bimaculoides
ACACACACACACACACATATCTATAATCAAACATCCAGTCAAGGGCTTCTTTCCGTTTCCGTCTACTAAATCTACTTACAAGGCTTTGGTCTGCCCTAGGGTATAGCAGAAGACACTTGCCCAAGGTGCCACGCAGTAGAACTGAACCTGGAACCATATGGTTGGGAAGCAAGTTCCTTACCACACAGCGACTCTCTCTCATTATCGTATATGTTACAGCCATGCGTCTGCGGTC
>NW_026422650.1:0-364 GCF_001194135.2 Octopus bimaculoides
TATATATATATATGTACCTATACATATATGCGTTTACAGATATGCCTATATGTTTGTTTGTGAGGTGCCACTTTTACATGTGCCTGCGTGCGTGTGTGTGTGTGTGTGTGTGTGTGTGTGCCTGTGTACAAAAGAGAGAGGTAGATGATATCTCTAGTTACATAAACAGGCTGTTTCTGTGCCTTTATGTGGATGTGTATTAACGCCTTTGCGTCCGCGTGTACGCATGGAATATCACGTGTATTTAAATGCCTATATATATATATATATATAAATGCATGCATGTATGTATGCATATATATATATGTGTGTGTGTGTGTGTGTATTTACATGCATATACATGGATGAATACATACATATATAT
>NW_026422651.1:0-219 GCF_001194135.2 Octopus bimaculoides
TAGTAGTAGTAGTAGTAGTAGTAGTAGTAGTAGTAGTAGTAGTAAGTATTATTATACACAACGATTTACTGTCATATATATACACATATAGAAATATACAGACGTGTCAAATTTACGTACAAATGCTTATGTACACACACACACACTCATATACATACATGCACACATATACATAGATGCACACACATACATACACACATACATACATACATGCATACA
>NW_026422652.1:0-416 GCF_001194135.2 Octopus bimaculoides
AAACACACACACAAGCACACACAAATTCTCATCCATGCATTCACAGTCACATATACGCACATACACCTACGTAGTCAAATACACGTACACATACACATACGCAAACATCAACACAAATACACAGATGCACACACATATATATGTATATACAAGCACAAGCATAAGCACAAAAGACCTACACACATCTATACACATATAGACAAGCATATGCAGACACGTACATATATGCATACATATAAACGCACGTATATTCACACACACATACACACGTATCAACTGCATACACTCCCCCCGTATACACATACATACATGCATACAATATACTTGCATACATAGATACATATAAACCTACGTAATAGGTGCATACATTCTTACATACATGCAGGTATACATACATACATACATACATACATACA
>NW_026422653.1:0-323 GCF_001194135.2 Octopus bimaculoides
TGTGTGTGTGTGTGTCTGTGTGCATGTATATATGTTTGTATATGCGTGTATAGGTGTTAATATATGTGTGTGTATATGTGTGCATAAATATGAGGTTGTTAAAGTTTATTATGATTGTCTTATCTCCGTAGTTACTATGGCAGTTGCATGGCGGTTTATTCGAAATTTTTGGTAATAATAACCGGAGATTAGATTCCATTAAGCAGATAACATTCAATCTATATAATATAAAGACTTTATATTATAACTTACTAATATTATAACAAAAACTCGCACGATAACATAGACTGTAAATATAAAATGAGCTCCCGCTGTGCTAAGAA
>NW_026422654.1:0-315 GCF_001194135.2 Octopus bimaculoides
AGTGAAACTGAACCCGAATTTGTTTGAAAAGTGAGCTTCCGAAGCACATAGCCATGTTCATACAATTAGTAGAAATATTTGTGGTCGGTTTATTTCTTTATTCCTGTCTTTTTACAACAGCATTCAGTGAATTTCGAATTTTCTTTTAAAACTTTTCTTCTTGTTTTACAGCGAATCCTTGCCCACCCTACAAACCGTTCCTTTGCAAGAGTTCGCACAAATGCATACCTTTATCGTCAGTTTGCGATGATATCCCAAACTGTGATGAAGGATTCGATGAAGACCCGGCATTATGTATAGCATGTAAGTAGTACT
>NW_026422655.1:0-688 GCF_001194135.2 Octopus bimaculoides
AATTCTGCCGAGGTCGACTTTGCCTTTCATCCTTTCGGGGGTCAATAAATCAAGAACCAGTGAAACACTGAGGTTGGGCTGCCCCTGTGACAAAATTTGAAACCGTAATTATTATTATTATTATTATTATTATTATTATTATTATTATTACAAGACACATCTCAACATCTCTTATTATTATTATTACAAAACACATCTCAACAAAGAAGAAAAGAGCTGACGTTAATGAATAGAAATGTTGCTCTGAACAACAAAGACAGCAGTGATACTCACCTCCGCATGAATACAATCACTAACTTATATAGTTAAATAACATGTTATACGTCTGGCTGTATTGTGCTACATCCCTATCCCACCTCATGTTAAAGTTGATTCAGTAAAATCTTTCCAACAGCGAGTTTTTGTATGTATGTATGAACTTCTGAGTCAAAGTCTTTGATAAATTATTCTTGATCTCTTTATTATTGATATCATTATTATTGTTATTGTTACTATTGTTACTATTGTTCTTATTATTACTCTTGTCATAACTATTATTATTATTACTGCTGTTAATTAAGGCGGCGAGCTGGCAGAATCGTTAGCGCGTTGGGCGAAATGCTTTGCGGTATTTCGCCCATCGCTACGTTCTGAGTTCACCGAGGTCGACTTTACCTTTCATCCTTTCGGGGTCGATAAAATAAGTACC
>NW_026422656.1:0-255 GCF_001194135.2 Octopus bimaculoides
ATATATATATATATATATATATATATATATATACATATATATATGTAGATTGTTTTGTTGTTTGAAATATTACTTTGTAGTGTTTAGTTATGTATGGTTTATATAAAAATATGAAATATATTCTTAGTCTAGAAAAATTTTTTAAATATATTTGTGGCTGTGTGGTCAGAAGTTTATTTCCCAACCACATGGTTTTGGGTTCAGCACCACTGCATAGCACTTTGGGCAAGTGTCTTCAACCATAGCCTTGAGCCA
>NW_026422657.1:0-650 GCF_001194135.2 Octopus bimaculoides
TGCATAGATTTATACATATCAGCCTATATTTGCATGTGAAAATATATATAGGTGTGTTTATATATATTTATATCTGTACCCACATACAGATTCAAAAATATATACAAACATATATGTGTGTTTAAATATATGTATGTATATATGTATATATATGATTTATAAAACATATGACATATTAATAAAAATCTGTAAATGTACAACCATCCAAATTTCTGAGTACCTTAATTTTTTTCTATAATATAATTCCTGTACATCACCTCCAAACCTTCCAATATATGTATATATATATATACATGGGGGGGGGGCGCGTGTGCGTGCGTGCGTGTGTGTATCTGCATTTGTGTGTATATATGTTTATATGCGCAGAAACACACACATACACCCACCCACGCGCATACATATACATACACACGCACGAGCATACACACACATACACACGCATTCTTATTTTCTTCTTTTACTTCTTTCATTTTGACTATGGTCATGCTGGAGCACCACCTTGAAGAGTTTTAGCCGAAAAAATCGATCCCAGGATTTATTACTTTTTAATCCTTGTAATCTTTTTGCTGGCCACGTTTACAGAACCGGGGACATAAAAAAATACAAAGCCGTGGGTTAAGCGGTGATGGTGGGGAGACAAACACAGACAC
>NW_026422658.1:0-282 GCF_001194135.2 Octopus bimaculoides
AAAAAAAAAAAATACAGGAGGATCACTTAATTATAATTATAATTTTATTCAGCATATTCTGCTCTCAGGTTCAGACACCTATTGCCGTGGTCCCTCAGTTTTTCTAAGCCCTGTGAGAGATCCCAGAACCATGGGGTCAGGAAGCAAACTTCTTATCCCACAGCCACGCCTGCACCTGTTAATAACTTTTTGAAAATCTTTCTTCAAATAGTTTATTCATATATATATATATATTCGAGCGAGTTCGTTGCCAGTACTGCTGGACTGGCTCCTGTGCAGGTG
>NW_026422659.1:0-408 GCF_001194135.2 Octopus bimaculoides
GCCCAAGGTGCCACACAGTGGAACTGAACCTGGAACCATGTGGTTGGAAAACAAGCTTCTTACCTAAATTATAAAAAAAAACAACTCTCTGTTGTGTGAGCGTGAAGACGCGTGGCTTAGATTCAATACGGTATTCGGCTCACGAACGTAAGGTTGTAAGTTCAATTCCCGGATACGCGTTGTGTCCTTGAGCAAGACACTGTATTTCACGTTGCTCCAGTCCACTCAGCTAGCAAAAATGAGTAGTACCTGTATTTCAAAGGGCTAACCTTGCCACACTCTGTTTCATGCTGACTCTCCCTGAGAACTACGTTAAGGGTACGCGTGTCTGTGGAGCGCCCAGCCACTTGCAGGTTAATTTCACAAGCAGGTTGTTCCGTTGATCGGATCAACTGGACCCTCGTCATT
>NW_026422660.1:0-512 GCF_001194135.2 Octopus bimaculoides
TGTGTATGTGTTTGTGTGTGTATGTGTGTGTGTGTGTGTATATATATAATGTATACATATACACATATATATATGTAAATATATACATGTAGATATATATATATGTATATTTATCTATCTATCTATTTATCTATCTACCTATCTATCTATCTATCTATCTATCTATCCACATATATATATATATATATATTCAAACATAGACACACACACACACATGTGCACAGATGCACACGTACATATAAAACGAAATAATATTCTTCTGTCTTTTATGGAAAGTGCCTGAAGCAAAATGGTCCCTGCTTGTATCACACAACATAAAGATGAAATCTTTGATGGTGAAACAAACAACACGTAAAGGGTTATAGGTAAAAAAATAAATACTCGTGAATGTACAAGCGTAAACATATGATGTAACATTAATGTTCTTGGCATCTTCAATGGTGTATGAGTATATATGTGCATTGTATGTATATATATATATGCATGCATATGTCTGCACATGTGTGTATATA
>NW_026422661.1:0-810 GCF_001194135.2 Octopus bimaculoides
AGGTGTGTTTTTTTTTTTAAAAAAAAGACGCCCCAGAAATTTTCGATTACATTTTTGTAGTATTTTTCCTGTAGTATGGTAGGCTTTAGGACAATTTGTATTCAAATATTGTTGCTTTGCTTATACATACAGATAATCCTGAATAATATACATACGAAGACTAACAAAGGCAAGCCAATAAATGTTGCGCACAAATACTCCAAACATTGAAAATGCGCGCAAAACGACTAAAGGCCTGTAAATATATGAATGTATAAGTGTGTCTGTATCCGCATGAAAAGGTATATGTATGTCTCTGTTTGCGAGTGTATGTATGTGTGTACATATATATATGTATGGAGAGAGAGAGAGAAGGAGATAGAGAGAGAGAGAGAGAGAGAGAGAGAGAGAGAGAGAGAGAGAGAGAGAGAGAGAGAGAGAGAGAGAAGGATAATGACGCAAACGAATAAAACTGCTTGAGTTTGATATACAAAATATACATGCATGTTTACATGTAGATAGAGAGAAAGAAAAGACGGAAACTTTTTAGACGATGAATATTCAAGTATACATATATAAATATTTATATATATTAACATGCCAAACTTATACAGAGTACAAAGACACAGGTAATTAAAGCGGAGAAGGTATGGTGTTACAAGTCCGACAACTGTGGCTCGGAGTTACTCTATAATGCTGGAAGATGTAATTCGCAGAAATATGCGACCAATAACAGAAACATATAAACATTGGGTAGATCCGCCCTCCGTCTCCAGGATGGAGAGATAACATTGTGCGTGTGTGTGTGTATATATATATATATATATATAT
>NW_026422662.1:0-281 GCF_001194135.2 Octopus bimaculoides
ACCATGTGGTTGGTAAGCTAGCTACTTACCACACAGCCACTCCTACGCCACTCTGTATGTTGTCAAACAGATAGCTCCCAATCACGTTCTAAAGAACAAATTGCTCAAAGTAATCGATACACTGACTAAAGAAATGTTAAGAAGATCACGGCAAAAATGCCTTCGATTATAGATCTGACCCAGGGGTAAACTACAATAAATCACATCAACACCTTTATGTCTTCTCACACATTCATTGGCACTCCGTCGCTTACGACGTCGAGGGTTCCAGTTGATCCGAT
>NW_026422663.1:0-214 GCF_001194135.2 Octopus bimaculoides
AACAAGATGAGGACAAATATCCATCAAATGCAAATAATGTAAATAATGTAAATAACGTAAATAATGTAAATAATGTAAGTAACGTAAATAATGTAAATAACGTAAATAATGTAAATAACGTAAATAACGTAAATAATGTAAATGATGTAAATAACGTAAATAACGTAAATAACGTAAATAATGTAAATAATGTAAATAACGTAAATAATGTAAA
>NW_026422664.1:0-371 GCF_001194135.2 Octopus bimaculoides
TTAATTGATTGGAAGTGTTATCAAGTACATTGTTTTGTCTTGGTATAAAAAGATCGGATACAGTAAATATTCTGCTTAATACCACAGATTTGCTTGTCAGTTGTTTGACCTTAACCAGTTGAGCATGTCCCTTGGTGGCTGACGATATGTGCATCTCTGATCATGAGCAGAAGTATTGGGGGAACATCATAGCCATGTGTCGAAAGGAATTCTTTGGGGTTTGAATAATTCACCTTTGGAAACATGGGTGTTTTTCTCAACATCCTTAAAGAAACCTTATTCAGGGACCTTTTGAGCGTGATGGGCTATTCGACGTGAAGGAAATTCTAACTGGGCCCCACCTGCGAGGTCATGCACTGTTTAACTTGATA
>NW_026422665.1:0-368 GCF_001194135.2 Octopus bimaculoides
TTTTTTATCGAATCTGCTTTAAAGGAGTTTACAACAGACAAATGTGTCAGCGAAATCTCTATCTCAAAACACCCACGTTTTATGAAAAAAAGAGATCTATTAATTAATGTTCTAGAAACATAAGAGATGGTAACATTGCTCGAATATTTCGATAACTATCTGCTCAATTAAAAGGATCATGCGATTAATTAAGAGCTGATCTTTGCATCCGTATGAGCCTCGTCTGCATCCTTTTTTGTTCAGTGGGAAAGAGGTTATTCTCTTCCATAAACGTATATGTTTTCTCCACTAGAATAGATGTCAAAATCTTAAGGGTAGTAGACAATTATTATTATTATTATTATTATTATTATTATTATTATTATTAT
>NW_026422666.1:0-4409 GCF_001194135.2 Octopus bimaculoides
TATATATATATATATATATATATGCATACTAGATAGATAGATAAATATACATACACACACACACACGCACTATCGTATATACATATACAGCCACTCACACGAACACATAATGCAACAATATCCATAACATTAACATTTAATGATACCAGAACACATACACAGATGCACATACCTACACAGACACATATAGGGATGCACACCACACACGCAGACATCAAACATGCAATATCGGCAACATTAACGGCCAATGATGCTAGAATACACACACACACACACACAGACACACACACACACACAGATACATATAGACACAGCTCAAAATATGTATAATCTATGCACACGCATATTTGCGATCTTTCTTACACGTTGTAGAAACGAGGCGATGAATAAAGAATTATGGGAAATGATGTAGGAAGGAAAGACGGGGGGGGGAGGGGGAGAGAAGGGAGAAAGTGAGGAAGAGAGGGTAGAAGATTCAAGTGTTAATGGCGATGATGGTGGTGGTGGTGGTGGGTAGGAGAGAGCAGGGTGAAACAACATCTAATAAATGAGATTTATTTAATGATCCTTGTCGCCATCTTTGTGGTATTGATGTCCCGGAGGCCATTTTATTGGACCAATAATATAATGATGATAATAACGATGACGACGGTGACGACGGTGATGACGATGGCGATGATGTCAACGATGACGACGACGGCGGCGATAACGATGGTGATGACGGGGGTAATGATGATTAGGAAGATAATAACAATGATGACGATTATGTCAATATTATCATTGTTATGATTTTCATTATCATCATCATCATATTATCATTATCATTATTATTATTGTTGTTGTTGTTGTTGTTATTCTATTTGTTGCTTACATAGCAACAAAGCCTCTAATTTAATTGACCTCTCCGCGATTTGTGAAGACTAGCAACAATGGATACAGATTCACAACAGACTCCTCTATGATGTATTGTTTATTTGACGGCAATGGAAAGCAAGGGTGTGAAGCAAGGGTGTGTTTCTAACTCTACGCAGAACAAATATCACATGTGTGCAAGAGTAGTAAAATGTCTTAAAATATATTTTTGGCATTTGCAATTATGATTTCATATTGAATTCAGTGCGTTGGGTAAAGTGCAGAAAAGTGATTATTATTCTAAAAGCCGAATTAATTATGGTGAACAACCAGGCTTGAGGCGAAACAGAGTTCACTGTCAACTTTTGATATTTATTTATCAACATAAATGTGTGTCTGTGTGTATGTACATATATGCATGTATACACACACACACACATACATATCAAATGAGATCAAAAACGAACTGCTACGCATAATCATGTAAGGTAGTACCACCTGTTTCATGGTCGAGCTGTGTCGACAAATGGGCTAGAAACACCAGGGTGTCATCCGGGTGGATGGGTGGCTGGACTCGCTGATAGAATATGACATAATTTTGTCTACAAGGGTGGAATAAGTAAACTTGCGGTTACCCCCCCCCCTACCATCAAACCTACAAAGGGAGCAGAAACTCTCTAAGGATATTGAGCGTAGAATTTCCGACATTTGGTGACTCCTACACCCGGTTCTGTACTGGTCTTCTCTTTTCTCTTCCCCAATGTGCCACGAGCAAAGATGAGCGCCTTCGTAAGTGAAAGGTGTCCTCGCATTTATGAAGACACTCTTATGTGTATGTATAGCATAAATAAATATATATATATATATATATATATATATATATATATATATACATATACACACACAAACACACATGTATATATGACATGCTTCTTTCATTTCCTGCCTACCAAATCAGAAGGCTTTAATCACAATCATTTGATTGCTAAGCAAACTCCTTACCATACAGCCACCCCTGCGCCTATAAAAACCTGGAGCAGCAAAGTTTTATGAAGTAATCTTTGAAACCTTGTGGCTTTTCTAAAAATTACTTATTTTCGAACATACCCCCTCCAATCATGAGTCTTATTTTTACTCTTTTTACCCCGCTGAATGTCTTCTCTATTCAGGTAACTTTTACAGTTATTTATTTTTGTTTTTGCGTTAAAGTAAACCTGCTTCAATGGCGACTCTTTTGTTCTACAGTGGCTCTTTTCACCGTTGTGATATATTTAACCTTTTATAATGATTTAAACTAACTGGTCTGATAAACAAAGGTTCACAGCCAAAGTGCTATCGCCATCAACAAGGGGAAGTTTTTACGACAACAAACAGGGGGTCGTAACCCCAGTTTTAGAACCTCTTCAGAAAAGTCTCTGTCACATGAATGGAAATCTTTATACACGTGTTTACATGGCATTTTAAAGATATTTAGTGTATATATTTATTTTATTGGTTGTTTATTGTGTACAATTTTGCACAATTTTACGTAAGACCTCACTTCAAATATTACATTATATACAAAAATTGTTTGCAGAAGATGTTAATATTTATATACACCTATATTCATATGTCAATGCATGTACGTAAGGCTAAACTTTTGGGTATGATGTATACGTATATATATATATATATATATATATATATATATATATATATATATAGGGGCTATCTCTATCTTTTTATGTATAAACACACGCACATATATATATATATATCTGTCTATCTACCAAATTATATTTTAGTATATGTTCTTTTTATATTTTTTATACTCTTCTCTATTTTCATATTTATTTCCTTTTTTATATATTTCCATGTTCCCTTTTCATTGTTATCTACCCTATCCTTATTTGTAACTCATTTCAATTTTTTTTTCTTGAAAACAAACAGGTTAATCTAAAAAATGCTACAATCCGGCCAACACCACCGCTTCTACTTCTGTTTTCCTATAAACACCATTGTAAACCTGTTCATACTGCAAATAGTTTGTAAGTTTGAAATATTATTTATTTAAAAGTATAATTAACGGTTTGATTATTTTAAAGAAAATCAATAGAAAGATTCCTGAAAAATTTTAGAAAAAGTTTTAGAAAAACTTTCGGAAATAATCTTAAAAACTTTTGTAAAGAATTTTTATTGAATTTTAAAAAATTTTTTTTTTAAAGATTTTAAAGGTTGTGTGTATGGAATTTTTAGGATTTAAAAAAAGATTTTTTGAGAAAGATTTTTGAAGACATATTTGAAAAACTTCATCCCGCCTACCAAAATAGTTCTTACCCATCGCCAGTAGAACTTGAGAATTGCCTCCTTGTAACAATCTTTCCATAGCATTTTAAAATTAGTTTTGAAATAATTTCGATACAATTTTTTAAAAATTATCTTTCAATAAAGAAATTTCTCAGTGTAACAACTTTAAAAATGTCCAATACATTCCTGTTTTCATAGAATCCAGCCAAAACACATTCATATCCATAGGAAACGTTTTTTTTTTGTTGTTTCCTATTTCTTGTTTCTTTCTTTCTTATTCTTCCGTAATAAAGGCTTTTCCCCCAAACGCTAATTAACTTCCTTTCCTATTCCTTTTTTCACTGCACCATCACTAAGCACAAATTTCATGTTAAATGTTTTATTGCATTTACATTTTGTGTATCACATTCTGAATGTTTGTTCACCTGTCGTAACCTCACACATTGTCCAGCATTCCGTCTGTTATTCTTCTTTTTCCATTTGTGCTATTTTATCTTTTATGAATTTGGATATATTATGATCCTCATTATGGATGATAAAATATCTTGAAAAAAGACCATAACTTATTTCATTGAAAGCTAAAATAAATTTCTAAAATAATATAAAATTCCTACAGTGAATTCATAAACTCTTTCAGTATTAAAAAACAAAAAAGAATGCCACCATATCTAAAATACATTCCAAAATAATTACAAAGCTGACCCACATTGCAATGAATTAAAAATATTACTAAACAACATATTTTATAATCACTAATAAAGGAAAAATTTTCGCCATTCTCCACAAAATTGCATTTCACACTGGTACACAAGCATCCCACCTGCATATATATGTTATATATATATGAGTGCCTGATAAAAACAAGTGTATATAACGAACATAGATGTCTGAAAATCTTTAGAAAAAATGAAAGAAGTGCGCCCCCACTGCAGTCATCATTTTTATTCAAATAATGAACTCGTCCGCTAAATTTCGAAGATTGCAAATACATCGTGGTCTGCCGTTATCAACAAGCAATAAAAACTAAACTTGCGCGAAAATATCTATGTGTATGTGTGTGTGTGTGTGTGTGTGTGTATTTACATACATATATAACATATGTGTTTCACTATACACATAACATTTGTTCCACCTCACTTTAAATGTTTTATTGTTTAAATTAATCTCGTTTCCCTTGAAAATCAAGGACTTGTATGAAACCAGTGATGCAGTACATATATATATGTATATATATATATATATAATATTTCCAAGTTTTATATATATAATAT
>NW_026422666.1:5047-6587 GCF_001194135.2 Octopus bimaculoides
TGTGGTAATTGAATATGAAATCTGTTATTCCTCTCTCTATCCGATATACACCCCGCCATCTACATACTCTATTTATATACATCCACCGATAACTCTCTCTCTCTCTCTCTCTCTCTCTCTCTCTCTCTCTCTTTCACACATATTTTCCAATCTCTTTATATATAAACACACACGTACACACAACCAGTCAAAGATTCACATACACTCTTATATACACACACATACATACGTACATACATTCATACATCCATACAAGCACACATAATTTAAACGAAAATGAGCTAAGAAAAATAACTCGAAGTGACCAGTGCTATGTATTTGAAAGACAGACAAATCCATACTTGGTAAATAAGTTACAACAAACATTCTCGATTTATTAAAATTATTTCCACCTCCAGAGGATGTACCTTAATTACCAAATAGTGATTATGACCGGCACCACTTGAGAAACAGATAATCTTGAGATAATCCTTGAATCTTAATTCAAGAATTTCTTCAAAACTGACATGCGATTAAGGAAAGGCGGAGGTTCGTTGTCTGGAAATAAGAGGACAATCGTGGACACGTGTTTGTCGCTCAATAATCTTTATGGGAAAGGCAATTGTCTTAGATTACGCCCTGTAGCCAAACGACATACACTGACACGAAAAGGAAACAGTTGTGGCCAAAATAATTTGCACAACCCTAATAGAAACAAGTTGAAGGAAATAACTTGACGAAGCCAGTAGCAGCTTCACCACACAATAAGCCTGTTCCTTCCTTTCCTTAATGGCATGACAAGTTTGGAGAATTCTTCATTCTTGAGATTATCTCCTCGTCTCAAGTGAAGCTGGACATAATTGCCATTTGTTGAAGTAAGATAGATCCCTTGCACAAGTCTCCCTGTCGTCTGTCAACTTTGTGCCATGCGCGGCCCACTACAACACTTACGTTTTCAGTATATCCCAATCACATAGGCAACTCGACATTATTTTCTAATTAGCTCATTTTGAATGTTCTCACAATAATATTCCTTGCATGGATCTCTCCATGGTCCTCTGTGTCTCAGTCAGTTACCGTACTTCCTACATGGCTCAATTGCATATAAGAGCATGTCTTTGGATGAAATGAAGAATCTCTGCATTTGTAGCAGCAGGACTGTGACAGATACAAGGGAATTAATCCGTTGTTGATCCCATGTGAGTTTTATAAACACTTTATAGCCGTCGGAAACTGAAGAATACTAAAGTTTCCAAAAGAAATGCAAGGCTTTGACGTGCTGTCCTTTCTTTGCGAGGAGCGACCACCACCGCCGCAGAGACCCATTGATAGAGTTGGATTAAGAAATTCTTAGTGCGGGATTTGATGCTTGACAGTGAGTTGGGAGTAAAAGATATCAGTTACATTATGTCAGAGCCATTGTAACCATTTACTACACATGCACTATTGCATCCGCTTTCATTGTATTCAGTCATTACGGTTATATTTTGTGTAAAAACTAAATACAGAGGTGAACGTGCAAGTTTCGTAGCAGTATTAATATAAATACCTGGATGAATAA
>NW_026422666.1:6597-7629 GCF_001194135.2 Octopus bimaculoides
GACGTGCTGTCCTTTCTTTGCGAGGAGCGACCACCACCGCCGCAGAGACCCATTGATAGAGTTGGATTAAGAAATTCTTAGTGCGGGATTTGATGCTTGACAGTGAGTTGGGAGTAAAAGATATCAGTTACATTATGTCAGAGCCATTGTAACCATTTACTACACATGCACTATTGCATCCGCTTTCATTGTATTCAGTCATTACGGTTATATTTTGTGTAAAAACTAAATACAGAGGTGAACGTGCAAGTTTCGTAGCAGTATTAATATAAATACCTGGATGAATAATTATGTGCTTGCGTGTGTTCGTGTGAGCGGGCGGGGGGGGGGATACGATGTCTGAAATATTCAGGATTGAAGGTGATAATGGACGAGTTATTAGAATTGATCTATAAAAGACTGAAAGAAAAGAAATTTAAGAAATTTGAAGAGATGTAACTCGTCAGGAATTCTAACAAGGCGACCAATCCACTAACTTCTACAACAACTACTACTACTACTATTACCATTACAACTGATAATAATTATTATAACGTTAATTAGCAGTAACGATAATGAACGAACGTTGATCAGATTCAAGACTCAGTAATTAACCTAATTAGAGTGTCATTAACTTGTGTAAATTGGCGTGTATAAATTAGATGGTATTTTACAAAATTGGATTATCTGAAAACTGTCGGTTAATTTTATACGTCAATCGCATTCAACGTTGGTTGAGTTTCATATTATTTCCATCTCCCTCTCCCTCTCTCTCAATAACTCCCACATACATGCATACATCGCTTCTAGTGACATTTATATATATATATATATATATATATATATATATATATATACATACATGTAACATATGTACCAGCATATATGTGCGTGGAGCAAGCACATGTGTACACAATGGAGATAACACAGATCAATATATTCCAGTGGGGCAATATCGAACTTAGCGAATCGCCAGTCAAATATTCAACTGGAGCAGTACAGACATCACTCACTTCCATGAACACTCATACATACAACACACATATATATATA
>NW_026422667.1:0-384 GCF_001194135.2 Octopus bimaculoides
TATCGCACAGACATACAGAAAGACATACATGAAGATTCATAAATGGAAACAGTCATAATCTAGACACCTCATTTCGCACTCACATATATGTATATACACATATAGGTACACGCAGAGATAATGATGTTAATAGATATTAACAGACAAATTACACACACACACACACATATACATACGGGCACCACCACGCAAACTACCAGACGCTAGCGCGCACACGAATCTTGTCTGTACACCTACACTGATTAAGAAATATTCCAACATACATAAACAGACATAATAACATACACTTGAAATTACACACAAACATTTATGTAAACGCGATCACATACATACTAACGGTCACATACAAACATTCACATACACGCTTATACATTCAGAGAGACA
>NW_026422668.1:0-1428 GCF_001194135.2 Octopus bimaculoides
TGTGTGTGTGTGTGTGTGTGTGTGTGTGTGTGTGCCTGTGCGTGTGTGTACACCTCAGCAGTAAGTTAAACAAGAACAGGGTGTCAAGTAACAGGCCTGTAACTGCCCGGTCGCAAGCTCTGCAAGAAACAGCAGCCAAGCTCTCCTTCACCCGGACAGTCTTCAAAATTAAAGCGACTTTTATTAGATAAAAAAAATATACGACGGCTACAATGGTCTTAAAGAATGTCTTTATCGATAGGTCGGCCAGATCTGGATTCATCTGATCTTACACAACAATTTTAAAAATAGTTATCGGTTATAACAAGAAACATGGTGAAAATTGTTGCGGAAGTCGGCCGACCACTCACGGAAGTCACCTGATTGTTTGACGTCATTGTAGTTTTGAAAATGTGAAAAGCTAATGTCTCTATTGTGTGTTACTTGAATTGTTTATAAATGCATGTTTATACAAATATATAATATATAACTAACCTCGTACAGACACAGGAATACAGGCAGGAGCACGTATACATGCATAAACACATACAGACCGAAGCAACAATATATAGGTATGTGTACACATAAACCATTTGTGTGTGTGTGTGTGTGTGTGTGTGTGTGTGTGTGTGTGTGTGTGTGTGTGTGTGTGTGTGTGTGTGTGTGTAATTTGTGCACAGGCGCGGCTGTGTAGTATGAAGCTTGCTTCCCAACCACATGGTTCTGGGTTCAGTCCCATTACGAGGCACCTTGGGCAAGTGTCTTCTAGTATAGCCTCGTGCCGACCAAGGCCTTGTGAGTGGATTTGGTAGACGGAAACTGAAAAGAAGCCCGTCGCATTTATGTGTGTATATCTATACATTTATGTGTGTCTGTGTTTATCCCCACTAACATCACCACCACCATCACTTGACAACCGATGTTGGTGTGTTTACGTCCCCGTAACTGAGCGGATCGTCAAAATAGGCATACAAAGAATAAGTCCTGATGTCGATTTCTTCGACCAGAAGCCGGTGCTTCAGCATTGCCGCAGTCAAATGGCTGAAACAAGTAAAAGAATAAAGGAATACATACATACATACATACATACATTCATACATACATGCGAGCCTTAGTAGTTGATCTCTAAATTCCAATGAGAAAAGAACCTTATTGGAAATCGGCTCTTTATTCTATTGATGAAAAGTTCGGAAAATATGACTGGAATATACATACATATAAACATATGTATGTGTATAACCTTGATAGACAGGTACACATAGGTGCATGTATATATATTTGAGTGTGCAAGTGTACACACACATGCATATGCGCGTACAAATGTAAATGTTTTCAGGCATACGTATATGCATACGATTACACATTCACATAAATGCACACATATTCTCATACTTACACATACATACAGACTTAATACGATACAAACTTAACAGATAAATACACACACTC
>NW_026422668.1:2175-4412 GCF_001194135.2 Octopus bimaculoides
AGTTTCTTCAATGACAATATTGACCAAGGTTACCGTGGTCTTTTCCGTTGGCTTTTCTTTCCACGGTTAAACCTAAACTGTCCTCCCCTCTTTTTACACGAGAACATTACTGTGATACACGATCCCTATTGATCGCTTTTTTTTTCCTCGATCCCTTTTGATCGAACTCCCCCCTTTTTCCCTTCCTACGATCCCTTTTGATCGACACACCCCTACTTTTTTTTCCTTCCCCCTCCCAAAAAGAAAAGCTCTACGTTGTATTTGTCCCATCTTTGTTGAGCCCTGTGTGGCTAATAAAAGAAATGTATCTTGATATTCATCTGTATAGCTACCTATCTAGCTAGTTATCCCTCTATCTTCCTATCCATCTCTCCCGCTATCCACCTATCTAGCTGTCCACCTATCTAGCTACCCACCTACCTAGTTATATTCCTATCTTGCTACCCATCTCTTTCACCATCCATCTTTCTAGCTACCCACCTATCTAGCTACCCACCTACCAAGTTATACTCCTATCATGCTATCCATCTGTTTCATTGTTAACCTTGCTAGCTAGCTCGCTATCTGTCTCGCAAAACTACCGGTCTAACTTCCTCTCATAAATCACCTCACACATACCTATTAATCGATCTATCTAGTTCTCCTTCGATCTTTTTATCTGATTATCCATCTATTGATCTATCTCACTAACCACCAGTCTATCTATCAACCAATCTAGCAGTCAACCTCTCAAGCTATTTATCTATCAAGTTAGCACCCATCTAATTGGTCAATTATGTAGCTATGATTATTTATCAGTTTGTCTTCATAACTATCCACCTATCCAGCTGTCTATTGGTCAAGCTAGGTCGGTGGATAGCTAGGTTGGTAGATATCTAGGTCGCTGTCTTACTATCTGCCTATTTAACAATCCACATAATTGCTATACACTTATCTAGCTTTCTGAATATCTATTGATCTTTCTAGCCATCCACACACCTATCTATCCACCGACTTAGCTATTCAGCGAGTTAGATATCTACCAACCTAGCAATCCACCCACCTAGCTATCCACCGACCTAGCTATCCACCAATCTAGCAATCCACCAACCTAGCAATCCACCAACTTAGCAATCCACCAACCTATCTATCCACTGACATAGCAATCCACCAACCCAGCAATCCACCAACCTAGCAATCCACCAACCTAGCAATCCACCAACCTAGCTATCCACTGACCTAGCTATCTACCGATCTAGCTATCCACCGGCTTAGCTATCCACCAACCTAGCAATCCACCAACCTAGCAATCCACTGACCTAGCTATCCACCGATCTAGCTATCCACCGACTTAGCTATTCAGCGACCTAGCTATCTACCAAACTAGCTATCCACCGACCTAGCTATCCACTCACCTAGCTAACCCTTTGCTTATTCCACTATCCACCTCACTACCTATTCATCTATCTAACAACCCATTCATCTAGCTATCTAGCTATCTAGCTACCCACTTGGTTATCTACCTTTCGATCTATTTCGCTAATTTCCGATATAACTATCTACCACAGACAGGTAGACTGGGCTGTAGACAGTTGAGTGTCTTCTTCATAGACACACTACAGTGAACTATTCTACGTAGACTGGAGTGCTGACAGTGTCTTGTTCATGGACACAGTACAGTGAACTATACATCACTATTTGGAACCCACATAATGCAAGGGTAGTGACTAAAACTGTTGATAGCTGATTCTTGTTCAAGAACGCAATACTTTGAAATTTAACACATTACGGTACCTGCTTTACGGCTAAGCGGACTGAAGCTTGCAGGAATAAAAAGTGACAGGGAGCAGTTTAAGACATTTAATAATTAATGTTTCAAGCATTAACAAACTCATAAGATAACCCACAGCGTAGCGTTGCATAATGCAATGACGTAAGAAATGTCGAAAATCGATCAACGCTACAACAGTAACAACAACACAGACGACAACAGCAGCTGTAACAACAGCAGTAGCAGCAGCAGTAGCAGCAGCAACAACAGCAGCAACAGCAGCAACAGCAGCAGAAGCAGCAAGATCCTCAAAAGAAATTGGATTAGATTTTCACTAAAATCTAAAGTGTCGTTGCAAATGTTTAAAATATAGGATTGACCAATATCACACACACACACACACACACACACACACGTAACAAATAGAGATAATAATAACAATAATAATAATAATAATAATAATAATAATAATAATAATAATAATAAT
>NW_026422668.1:5073-5920 GCF_001194135.2 Octopus bimaculoides
ATTACATCAACTCCAGTGTGTGACTGGTACTTATTTCATCGACCCCAAAAGTACGAAAGGCTAAGTCGACCTCAGCGGAATTTGAACTCAAAACGTAGTGACTGGCGGTTCGGCAAAGAGACCGATGGAATAAGTATTAGGCTTGAAAAATAAGTCCTGAGATCAATTTGTTTGACCAGATCCATACAAATATATTTTCTGCTTCTTGCTGTTGTAGTGAATGTATACTGGTTCGTTTTGTCATTTATTACGATGTTATTCGTTGTAGTGATGGCGGTGGTGGGGTTGGCTGGGTTCGAGAAACTGCAAAACCAGCAAAGTCATTATGTACCCCTTCCACATGGGGAAACGTACAGCACGTGTCCGCATTCCTAGGATCCCTCCAGGGCTTGATATGTGATGGCTTCTGGGATGCGCAATTGAGGAAGGGGCGGATACCGTTCCGATAGAGGTGACAAGAACTGCCAGGGAGGGCTGGTCCGAGATCGACCTGGAGGTACTTCTCCAGATCAGGTCCGAAAACAAAAAAGTCCCGGACCACATCTGTCTCCAGAACGGGACGATGATACACAATGACTGAGAGCAAAAAGTTGTATTGTTTAATTTGTGGAGAAACTACTCATTTGCAAGTTTGCTGCCCCCAACTGGTAAAAAGTGCCGGTGGTCAAAGGTCTCCACTGCTGCCTATGCCGAGACGAAGACCACAACCAACACCAGCACCGGCAAAACCACCAGCAACAAAAAACGAAACGCCAAAGACATTAACCACTCTAGGAGGAAACGAGGAAAGCTCTTCCTCCCTACACCAAACAAAAATACAGACGTGAACAAGAATATAAACATACAC
>NW_026422669.1:0-203 GCF_001194135.2 Octopus bimaculoides
ATTTGTCTGTTTGGCCATCCGTCCATCAACATACCTGCCTACTTATATCTCTCTACCTGTCAGTTTATATACTTACCTACATATCTACCTAGCTGTCTGTCTGCCCATCTGGCCATTTAGATACATACCTGTTTACATTTCTCTACCTGTCTTTCTATATCCCTCTCTGTCTGTCTATATACAGTACCTACCTACCTGTCTAT
>NW_026422670.1:0-381 GCF_001194135.2 Octopus bimaculoides
GTATGCATATATATGCATATATGTGTATATATAACAATATATATATAACACATCTTCCAATGTAATATAATACCCACACGTATACAGAGGGGGACAGAAAGAAATATACATATATACACGTATAATTATATAAATACATATGCACAGAGAAGAGACATATGCATATATGCTTGC
The DNA here is from genome assembly GCF_001194135.2 of Octopus bimaculoides. NCBI lineage: Eukaryota > Metazoa > Mollusca > Cephalopoda > Octopoda > Octopodidae > Octopus > Octopus bimaculoides. The sequence continues at coordinate 175 of NW_026422670.1, forward strand.
GTGTATATATATATGTATTTTGTGTGTGTGTGTGTGTGTGTGTGTGTGTGTGTGTCTACATACATATAACATACGAATTATAAAAAAGTGATCGGTGATGATTTAAGCATTATCACAGGCACAGCACATGACAAAAACTGGGCAGGATCACCTAACGGAACGGATCCCACGTCTACGTCGAAACATCGTGTAAGTATGGCTATATAT
>NW_026422671.1:0-202 GCF_001194135.2 Octopus bimaculoides
ATCTGTCTGTCTGTTTGTCTGCTAGCCTACCTGCATTCATGCATGCCGGCTTACCTCTCTGTATGTCTGTGTATCCAATTTCTCCTACCTTTTCCTTACTTTCTGTGTGTAGGAGGGGGTACGCGCGCGTGTATATATGTATGTATGCATGTATGTCTGTATGTATGTATGACCGTATGTATGCATATACATGTATGTATGT
>NW_026422672.1:0-239 GCF_001194135.2 Octopus bimaculoides
TATATACGTACGTACGTACGAATGAACGAACGATCCAACGAAAGAACGAAGAAATGTACGTACGTACGACCGGACCAATGGACGAATGATCAAACAAACAAGAGAAAGAACGATTGAAGGAAAGAACGAATGTAAGTATGTACGTAGGTACGAACGAGCAAACGAGGAAACGAACGTAAGTAATTACGGACTGACGAAAGAACGAACGAAAGTACGTACGTACGGACGGACGGACGGAC
>NW_026422673.1:0-378 GCF_001194135.2 Octopus bimaculoides
CTTATTCCGGGGTTTTACCTAACGACGGATTTTCCTGTTGGTTAATAGTTTGTCCTTTGACCCCTTTGACTCTCTCCAGCGCCATTCCTGTTCTTTAAAGAGAAGCTTTGTGTTCCTCTAGATATGTACACCTCTTATTCGCCAATGTATTTGTTAACAGTTTCCACAAGAGTCGCAAGGAACGGAGAGTATGCTTAGGTATACTTTTTGGTTCTGATTGGAAAATGTAGATCTTGATAACAAGCCTGAAATTTTCTCGTTGAAAACCGTGAACAGATGTGAATAGTAGTCGAACGAACACCGAAATTGCAACTGCTATACATGCGGTAGGACCAACCAACTGAGTGATTTTTACCCGATATAGAGAAAAAGGAAAAT
>NW_026422674.1:0-326 GCF_001194135.2 Octopus bimaculoides
TCTTTCGTTTAATCTCCATCATTTTACATAATTATAAACAAATTATATTTTATATTATATTCTGGAAATGTAAATGAAAGAGAGAGTCAAAACTATTGAAAAGGTTGCAAGACTCAACGAAAATTTTAGAAAAATAAAAAAGAAATAAGTGGAAATTTTACAGGGAAATGTGTTAAATTATAAGGCACAAAAGGAGAATGACTCTCCCCAGAGATAACAGAATATGCTTCAACACACGAACTCATATAAAGAATCTTGCAACCCAAATCTCAAAGTGAAATAAATGAAATGTTTTGTTGCAAGAGGTTTTAGCAGTTTCTAGTCTA
>NW_026422675.1:0-500 GCF_001194135.2 Octopus bimaculoides
ATTTTTGCACAATTTGATAGTTTATGCAGCTGCATATATTTAGAAGAAACGATGCTGAATACTGCATTGGAGGCAGCAGAGAATTATGCCAGGTTGCTAGGAGAGATGCTAGGCATCAGGTTTGCATAACAATGGGAGATGTAGAGAAGTAAGAGGTTTACCAATGTACTACAGGATGAGGATCAAAGGTGTGATGTGTACCAGATTGCAAGACACTGTATCAGAGAGAATCAAGATGCTGGGAGGGAGAATAATGGTACACTTGCACTTAGTGATTCTGATAAAAAAGAAAAAAAATCGAGGCATGGAAATACTACTATGAAGGTTACTGAATGTGCAATATGCATAGGAGAAAAAGTATCTCCCCAAAGTGGATCCAACAGATGGACTAGTTATTGTAGTAAACAGCATATGGTAGATAAAGCAATTAAGATTATGTAGGCAGTGAAAGCCCTTCATTCATCAGGAATTACAACCCAAATATCAACAAATGGAGACCA
>NW_026422676.1:0-463 GCF_001194135.2 Octopus bimaculoides
AATTTCAAGTTTCAATTTCCGATACGTGTTAATATTTTAGTAGTTTGAGACAGGCGTATGTGTAGTGTTCGTAAATATCTGTTTGTGGAGAGCAAGCAATAAAAATCAGGCAATACAAATGTTTAGTGAAGGTGATTTGGTAAATTTTTGCAAGTGCACCTCCACGCATTTCACCGAAAAAAAAAGAAGGAAAAAACCCTCGGATTTTTCGCGTATTGAATTATATCCCATGTTTATATTGTGACTTCAAAGATACAAATAAAATAAGTATGCATAATATATTTTTCTCCGTTTCTTATATTGATATAATATGTAAATTAGATTGTTTATTGGTGTATATTGAGAAAATTCTCCCATTACGATAACACCAGTGGATCTCTGGATTCTTAAATCCCTAAGGACGACATCATATCCTCAAATTGACTGAATATATATACGTGCACAAAGACATATATATATATAT
>NW_026422677.1:0-508 GCF_001194135.2 Octopus bimaculoides
ATATATATATATATATATATATATATATATATATCAGTGACGACTCCCGCACTCGGGGTTAGCTCAGCTATAAATTTCGTGAAGTGAACGTGTATTTGCAAGCTAATTTCTGCCAATACCGACTTCAAGAAGGTAACTGCAGGCAATAACTCAGCCTTCTTTCATCGAACATGGTCGCAGTTTATTTATTTTCGTTCAACGTCTGGCGGTCTTCTTAGAGGTGGCCTGTATTAAAAAATATCCTTCGTAGCAGGCGTAATTTCGTCATCGCTCACATTAGGAGGTTTGGAGGTGATGTGAAGATATTATATATTAGAAAAATAAGGTGCTCTGAGATCTGGATAGTTGTACATTTACAGATTTTCATTAATATGTCATACGTTTTTATAAATCATATATATATATAGCGCTTGCATCTACTCTAGTAGATTCTTCTGAAGAATCTACTAGTGTAGATGCAAACGGTAATATATGATTTATAAAAACTTTTGACTTATTAATAAAAATC
>NW_026422678.1:0-310 GCF_001194135.2 Octopus bimaculoides
AATATTTAAATAAGAGCTACTAAATGCGGCAGATTTATTTATTATGCCTTGTGCTTCCAAGCAATCATTGAGGTTCAGTGCATATGGTAAGTTCTATTTGTTAAAACCAGGATGCTGGTCTTGGAGAAAAGGTCAAACTAAAGCGTTTGACCCGGTGACAAGAATAAAAAAAAAAATCTAATAGGTGTAAAACAACTTGCTGGGAACGAATATGAAGAAAAAACGTGCGCTCGCGAACGGGTGGGGAGGGGTGTGGAGAGGACTTAGAACATTCACGTCGTGAATGTTCCGAGACGCCTCACCGGAGCCA
>NW_026422679.1:0-846 GCF_001194135.2 Octopus bimaculoides
ATGAAAAAATTCATCGTTTCTTCATACGTGTGTGTGTGTGTATATATATAGATGTATTTATGTATGTATTACTCATTTATATACCTTTTTATTTCTACATAACTACAATAATCTTAATATAGACTGATTATTTAAATTCCACTATTATTTCTCTTTTGATAATTTTCTCTTTCCTCTGTTTATAATTTATTTAATAAGAATAATATAATGCACCTAATAATAATAATAATTGATTTCTTTGTATGCATATACATATACATATAAATGTATAGATATGTATTTATGTATATTTATGGATATGTATGTATATCTAAAAGTTTGTATATATGTATGTATTTACATTTATGACGTAACCTTATGAACTTTCTAAACTCTCTGACGAAGTCCAGGGACACAACCAAGTACCTCAATCTTATATACCAAATACTTCAGTTCACAGAAGGGATGGAATTAAAGTGAGGTACTATGACCTCTTGGCTGAAACAGCTGTAAGAAACTATTCTACTTTTTATGTTACACGTTATATATTTTAATAATTACTGTTATTTTTATATTTCATATATTATATATGTAAAGCATAATATATTATACATGTATGTATATTGTTATAATTATTTTTAAAAATAAATAGACATAATATAATGTCTAAAAGTTTATGAATATCACCTCCTCATCCCCTCCATTTTTTATTGCCGTATAATATAAGCCTAAAACAACTTTTTACCCTCACCCATTTATTACATTCAGTAGTGTAATTGTCATGCAATGAAAAAACACTTGTGTGTTAATAATTGGATATCCTACCAGCAGTATATTGGATAGATATTATCCCTTAGTTGGTTGGAT
>NW_026422680.1:0-2849 GCF_001194135.2 Octopus bimaculoides
AACAATTTTGACTTCACTCGAAAATTAATATCCAAAGGTAATAAAGAAGATCAAATCTAACTCCATTGATTGTGGTCGCTCTATCATCATTTATGAATGATAACTGAGAAAACTAAGAGCTAATCGTATTTCACAGGAATGTCTATATATATATATTTAAACATTCAAACATTATAGTTAATGTTTCTAATATGTGTTATGAGTGTTCCCATTATCGGACTTTTCTTACTAGGGTGTGGGAATCAAACAGATTTTCGCTTCCCTTTCTAATTTCCCCTAATTTGAAGGCGGATTTTAAAATTCAGAACAAAGTCGTAATTTTTTAAATAATTGTTTCGTTTTAAACATCTCAATATTTTATATTACTAAAATTTGATTCACCATATAAAGAGATATCAAAGAAACATCTGAACATCTCAAATAGAAACAAATACGTTATATTTTGATTCAAATACAATAAATGTTTACACAAAACTAATTAAAACATAAATGCTACAAATAAAATGAAAGAATTAAGAAATACTATTGACTTTTTAAAATCGATTCAGATAAAGGAAGAGTACTTCAGAAAATTATAACATTGTTTTAATCTCAGTAGAAAAATAGAATTTCTTATTTTCCGTCCTGAATATATTTAGGAAAGAAATAAAAAAGAAACCTCGGTGTCAAGACTAATTATGGATGGGGACGCTGTATATGGCAATGTATGTATGTATGTATGTATGTATGTGTGTATGTAAATGCCGGGTGGGCGTCCTGCGTGTTGAAAGACCTCTTCTACTGAGGTACCCTCAAATTGCGTTAAAGCATGTCTCTGCGAGAACGCCACACTGATATAAAACTGGATATGTAGGGAATGGTATTGAACATTTTGGTGATCATTTGCTTGCACTTGAGATCATGGTGAACTCACACCGGTGAACGTTCGACCCTTACTGATACAAGATATCTTGTGTCGGCTGCACCCTATTGAAATGATCTGTGGATCAATCCAATACAATAGACCGGGTCTATGTGGTGTTGTGCAAGCCTTATTGGACGTAAAATTGTGTACAGGCATTGCTGACTATTTTGCTTGAATATTCCTGTTTAATATTATCTTTTTAATTTTAGCTCTATACTTTTTAAGTGTACAACTTATTTTTTTCTTTCAAACGTCCTGCGGCGATGGGAAGGTGGCGAAGCATGCAAATCTGACGAGATGGAAGCATGTATTTAGTGGTATATACACGAGTGTCCTATGGGATTTTGGTAGCATGTGTGCTTAAGCAGTTGAATTCAGGGAAAACCCTGCTTACCTAGAGACCGGAGACAATGCTATATAACTAAATGGATGGGGAGATATCAACTGGATATCCTCTGGTCACATTTGTGTACTTCGGTCAGTATGCTTATCCGATACAAGCTTTACTCAATCAGGAAACATTGGCTAGTGACGCAGATATGTTTATTATGTATTCCATCAAACACCTGGAAATAGCTGCCAAATTTGTTTCAAATCACACACCCTTATTTTAGACAATGGAGGACATGGTTGCTAATGTTGGAATAAAATATTTGATTGCAATAGTTGGAATGCCTTTGTGCAAAATTATCATCGCTCAGGGCAAACAACAACGTCGACAACAACACTCTAAGTAAAACACACAAAAAAAAGAGAACAAGAATATGTGCCTAATATCGGCCTCGTTCTCAGATTTTGTATCACCGCATCAAAGAACACAATTTTCAGCGTTAGACTTTCTATCATTACATGATACAACGCCATATCGTTAGCTAACAAGAAACATCTCTTAGGAGTGACGCTCAGATCTTTTCTGGGATCCATGAAAATTCAGTGGGTGTTGCTTCTGGAAAACGCTTAGTAGATAAGAATGATTTCTGGAATGTTGTCACGCCTACATATGACATGTACCATGATTAATAATATAATTGGTGACCAAGGTGTATGACCGCGTTGTTAATGGTGCTGCATTCGCGATAACGAGATCGCGGTTTCAACTCCTGGAACAGGAGTTGTATTGTGTTCTTAAGCAAAACACTTCATCTTATATTGATTTGCGACGATTAGGAATGGTGAATTGCTGGAAAACGGATTTATTTTCCGGATTTTAAAGTTCAGTCAACAGCATACATCGACAGAAAATACTGGCACTACCGTTAAATTAAAAAAAACACATAATGAGTTATAACAATTGTGTACTGCGGTCAGTATGCTTCTCCGATACAAGCTGCAAAATGAGACGATAAACTTTCATGAGGTAATAGAATATTCACATAAGTTGATAAACCTTATCAAATTTCCGTAAGAAATTAAATCTGAAATCATATTTGGAGCTGGCATTATAGAAGTCAATCAATTCTTGCTACTTTCCTGTTAAGATTTAACATTTATATTTATACACACACATACGCATACACACACACGCACACACATATATATGATTTATTATCTCCCTACCACTTTCTCTTTTCTATCTATCTATCTATCGATCTATCTACCAACCTCTCTATCAATCTTTTTGTACATAAATACGTTATATATATATATATATATATATATATATATATACACACAAACACACACATGCACACCCAAATAAATCCTGCTATTGATGTGCGTGATATCTTCACTGTTCATTCCTCAAAGTCTGCATAGGTTGTCATATTTTTGTGCTTTTCCTGCATTTCTATCCCGTTTGAGCATCAGGTATTTGGTTGATATTTCCTGTTCCTGGATTGTAAACGCTTACGCTTCAAAGCGGGAGGAAGTAATCCGTTATTTGGTCCATGATAGGCTGCTTTGCTGATCGATGTCACTATCATTTCTGATCTTTCTACTAATATAT
>NW_026422681.1:0-208 GCF_001194135.2 Octopus bimaculoides
CATTCACACACAAGCACAAACACATCACACATGCACAAACACGAACATATACACAGATGCATGCACATACACACACACTTATCCCTTGGAATGCAAAATTAAATTTCATGGTTATTCCAGTAATGACGTTAAACATCTACCAAAAAAATAGAATTGGCATTTTCTGCAAGTCACGTTGCCTCAATAAACTTGACATATCTCGACAAAA
>NW_026422682.1:0-346 GCF_001194135.2 Octopus bimaculoides
ATATATAAGAACAGAAGAAATTGATAAGAAATGAAACAAAAACAAACAAGAACCTCTACAGCTTTCTCATGAAATTTTTCATTTTCTTTTTTCACTAAAACGAAAAAAAACCCCTTAATTTTGCTTTTGTGGCTGTTGTTGTTGTTGGTGTTGTTGGTGTTGTAGCTGTTGATTTTGTTCTAGCCTGACATGCTCCAATTTAAAAGTGAAACTTCTAAAGTCAGTTATAATGAAGATATGCTTAACAGATGAAGGCTAGCGTTAGCGAGATATAGACGGTGTCATATGGAGATAGCGGATGAGATAGGTAGATAGATAGATAGATAGATAGATAGATAGATAGATA
>NW_026422683.1:0-300 GCF_001194135.2 Octopus bimaculoides
CACAAAATATCTGTGGTGTAATTCCTGTTAGTGAGGCAGAAACTCCTTGAGATTTTGGGTATTTGAGTATATATAAAAATTAAAGGAATGGAGTAAACGCATGTTATAACTGCATACTTTATTCCGACATATGTTTCGAAGAATTACAATTTATGCGATCCATAGGAATCGTCGATGTTAAAAATGTAAACTTCTCCTCAAGGAATGTATTTGAACCATCTTAAACGTAAGACATTATGACTGAGTAATGATACTCGGTCATAATGTCTTACGTTTAAGATGGTTCCCATACATTCCTTG
>NW_026422684.1:0-332 GCF_001194135.2 Octopus bimaculoides
TACAAATAGCCAAACCGATACACCAACCGATTAAAGAAACAATGAAAAAAGCAAACAAAAAAAGAAACTCCAAATTAAAATAGAATACATACACATATATGCATATGTGTACGTGAATGTATCTATACATACATACATACATATGTATGTGTATATATATATATATATATATATTTAAAAAAAAAGAGAAATTCAACACCGGAGATTTATCCATTATTTTTTTCATTCAATGTAAACATTTCTGTGTTTGACTATATTCAATCATTTGTTTTGCAAGATTTTTGGCTGATAGTTAGCAAGGTGGGACACGCATAAGAAAGAAGAAAGCAAAG
>NW_026422685.1:0-246 GCF_001194135.2 Octopus bimaculoides
ATAATAATAATCTTTTCTATTCTAGGCACAAGGTCCGAAATTTTAGGGGAGGGGACCAGTCGATTAAATTGTCCCCAGTACACAACTGGTACTTAATTTATCGACCCCGAAAGGATGAAAGGCAAAGTCGACCTCGGTGGAATTTGAACTTAGAACGTAAAGACAGACAAAATACCGCTAAGCATGTCGCCCGGTGTGCTAACGTTTCTGCCAGCTTGCCATAATAATAATAATAATAATAATAAT
>NW_026422686.1:0-221 GCF_001194135.2 Octopus bimaculoides
ATACATACATACATATATACATGCATACATACATACATACATTCATACAATACAAACATATATACGCATACAGACATATATTTGTGTGCGTGTCCGTTTGTGTGTGTGTGTACATATGTATGTTTGCATGTATATACGAATGTGCGCGCGCGCGTATATATATATAGAGAGAGAGATATAGATAGATAGATAGATAGAGAGTGAGAGAGAGAGAGAGAGAG
>NW_026422687.1:0-271 GCF_001194135.2 Octopus bimaculoides
GATGTTGAAATTCCAATGAAGGAACCTTGGATCTAAGTTAGAAACCGGTTATTTTCCTATTGGCAAGAAATTCTGAGATAAACTGAATAACGACATACATACATACATATATGGTTCTAGCAAACATGTAATCGAGTACTCGTGCTTATACTTGAGAACTCAACTTGAAAACCGATTACTTAGTCGTCTGGCATTGCGCTCAGGCTACTAGACAGGTAGCTGCGTTAAAGTCACATATATATATATATATATGTATATATATATATATATA
>NW_026422688.1:0-259 GCF_001194135.2 Octopus bimaculoides
GATGTATATATACATTTACACACACACTCAAAACACACACATATATGCACGTGTATGCGTGTGTGTATGAGGCATGTCCATTGAAAATGTACTGACCAAAAGATAAATTGATTGAAAAACATTAAATATACATACGTACATACATACATATATGCACACACACATACACACACGTGTATATATGTGTATATGTATATATACTTACATTCATACACATATATATATACACATCTGCATACATATATACATATATACATAC
>NW_026422689.1:0-320 GCF_001194135.2 Octopus bimaculoides
AGAGTATATGAGGAGAGAACAATGAAAGGATGTGAAGAGAGAGAGAGAGAGTGGGGGGAGATAAAAAAATGAGGAGAGAGTGGATAAGAATAAATGAGAGAATGGAGAAAGAGAAAAAGTGAGGAGAAGATGAAGGATGGCAGAAAATGAACAAATGAAAGAAAGAGAGAGAAAAAGTAAAAGTAGAGAAAAGAGTGAATATAAGTGAAAGAAAAGAGAGAGACAGACAGATAATGTAAAGAGAGAAATGACAGATGGGAGAGAGGAAGGAGAAAGAAAAAAAGCAAGAAAAGAAGAATGAATGAAAGAAAGAAAGAAAG
>NW_026422690.1:0-263 GCF_001194135.2 Octopus bimaculoides
ATATATATATATATATATATATATATAAACATATATATACACACACACACCACATAATGCGTGTTACATATACAGTACAATGCATGCTAATTATAATTTGACTATGTACGTGTATGTGTGTATACATGTGTGCATGTATATATACATATATACATACATACACATATATATGTATATATACATGTATATATGCATGCAAATACATACATATATATATATTTATATATATATGTGTATGTATTTATATATATATGTATATATAT
>NW_026422691.1:0-392 GCF_001194135.2 Octopus bimaculoides
ATATATATATATGAATTAAATATTTCTTAGTGGTGCTCCACCATGACCGCTGTTTGCAGAACAAAACCGTCGAAATAGTAAAAGTGAATATATGTGTGTATGTGTTTGAGTGCATGTATATGTGTGTATGTACGTGTATCTATGTATACATGCGTGTATGTACGGATATGTATATACATCTGTCTTTATACATTTGTAGATGTACACACAAACACTATGTAAACAATTAAACAAACTCTCCTCCACGCTTCAGACTCACCCTGAAGCCCACGCACACAAACTCTTGGATACTTTTTCTCTCTCACGTGCATACCAAAAACACTCTCACACATATATATCTACATAACTATATACATAAATGTATACACAGGAGCACACGCATATATATATAT
>NW_026422692.1:0-267 GCF_001194135.2 Octopus bimaculoides
ACAAACACACATATGGACGCACATGCTTACATATAAGCACGCACACATACGAGTGTGAACACATACGAGCGTGCACACACTCACATGCTCATACCGGACAATTTCAAGACAATGCTGAATCATACATTCAAAATAAATGGAAGTGGAGAGACGAGTTACTGAAGAGATTGCAAGAGTGCAATGAAATGATTTAACAAAAAAATAAATACCCACAAGGTTTAATAGTATTATTATTATTATTATTATTATTATTATTATTATTATTAT
>NW_026422693.1:0-326 GCF_001194135.2 Octopus bimaculoides
AGACACACATTCTCATTTTTATATCTATATATATAAAAATGAGAATGTGTCTGTCTGTCTGTCTGTATGTGTGTCTGTGAGTCTGTCTGTGTGAATCCCTAAAACGTGAGAACTACACAACTAATTTCATTCAAATTTTACACATGCCTTACTTACGGTCCAAGTAGTGTTTTAGGCCCCAAAAATTTTTAACTTCTTGCCTACTGCGAGCCCAGTGCAATATCACATCTCCTCCACTATTGCAGTATTACATGACAAAAGTGAAACAATAACATTTCTCTATTCTAATGTCAGACACTTTCACTTTAATAGTTTCACTTTAATAC
>NW_026422694.1:0-310 GCF_001194135.2 Octopus bimaculoides
ATTATTATTATTATTATTATTATTATTATCATTATTTTTTTTATTATTATACACGCACACGCACACACGAGCAGACAGAAATCATTCACATGTATTTATAAATTTATACATACATACTCACTTAAATGAATAAATAAATGAATGAATAATGCGTTAACAGTATATAGATATACAAATTTATATATTCACACTCACAAAACACGGATATACGTTTAAATATAATACTGTATGAAAAAAAAAGTTTGTAGGAATACGTTTGTTAGGATGAAGTCATGTATAATTATATGTATATATATATATATATATATAT
>NW_026422695.1:0-247 GCF_001194135.2 Octopus bimaculoides
ATAACAAAAGGATATATTAGTATGACGCTCGGGAATACGGAAAGTCTATACATATATATGTATAAATGTATATATTATATCTATGTGCATATGTAATGTATGTATATATTATATATGTATATACACATATATATGTTTATACGTGTGCATGTACTTGTCTCCGCGGGTATGTATGTATGTATGTACGTGTATCTATATATATATATGCATGTATATATGTACGTATGTGTATATGTATATATGTGAG
>NW_026422696.1:0-346 GCF_001194135.2 Octopus bimaculoides
CCCTAAACAATTTGATAAGTTCTACTGTCTGTTTTTCAGCCATTGTTATTTAGATAAATAATTTTACGGTAAAGTAAGCATGTAATCCTATCGGCGACGCCAATAAACTCTGTTGTATTCCTCTCGGGAGACTCGCAGAGAAAAGTCAACGAGTTGTACAATTTAATTATTACATTTATTATTCAATTACATACAAAGAACGCACTCACCGAAAGTTCGATGCTAATAAACAAAAGTCATGTCCGCCATATATATCAATGACATTTTACTACCCCAGTCATTCGGAACAACAACACTGAAACAATGAACTCAGACGAACCACATTGACACACGAGACGTCAGACGA
>NW_026422697.1:0-444 GCF_001194135.2 Octopus bimaculoides
CTCTCTCTCCCCACAACCGTCTCCTTTAGTCAGATGCAGAACACAGAATTTCCGTACAGAATTTTTCGCTCACCATAGTTAATATATAGACATCACCAAACATCAATTAAATACACTCACCAAAATGATAAACAAACGCCAAACCGCATGCATAATTGTATATACAAACACAAATCTCTTTATACATACGTACTTGTATGTATGTATGTATGTATATATATGTGTGTATATACACATACACACACACACATATACATATACATATGTGTATATATATACTAATCAACAGACTCACCTCAAACCAGTTGTTGTGGAACCGCATAACTGATCAGGTTGTTTTGGTACGAAAAGTGAAGTTAGCAATCTTTGTACGTTTTGGAAAGACTACGTGTATTGCAAACTGTAATTGTAAGTATGCATGTATGTATGCATTTATATGTGCAT
>NW_026422698.1:0-328 GCF_001194135.2 Octopus bimaculoides
ATGTATGTATGTATGTATGTAAGTATGTATGTATGTATGTATGATTGTGTTCTTATGAACATTTGTGCTGTCCCGCTTATATCCGTGTTTAAATACATACGTGACTGTATGTGACTGTATCCAACCATATATTCATACATACATACATACATACATACGTACACGCACATATATACATCTATACATACGTACGTAGACATAATACGTATATACAGGCACACAAACATACGTATATGCATACATACGTATATGCATACATACGTATATACATATATGCATACACGCACAGAGATAGATAGATAGATAGATAGATAGATAGATAGATAGA
>NW_026422699.1:0-102 GCF_001194135.2 Octopus bimaculoides
TTTATTTCACTTGTTTGTTAACATACTGTAATTTCTCTCACAGAATAGAAATGTTTTGTTTTTGTTTATTTACGATAAAATTTACTTACGATAAAATCGTTT
>NW_026422699.1:114-245 GCF_001194135.2 Octopus bimaculoides
TTTACATACTAAGTTTTATTCTATATTTCTTTCTAAAAATAATCTATCTCTCACAGAATAGTCTTTGTTTATTTACGATAAAAAATTTATTTACGATAAAATCGTTCTTCTTAGTTTATTTAAAGTATTAA
>NW_026422700.1:0-258 GCF_001194135.2 Octopus bimaculoides
CGTAAATGTCGAACAATGAGAATGAGTGCTCAACACCGTATTGGTGGATAGAGATTCATTATTTGTGGATTAAGGCTGCCATTGATTTCATGTTAAGGAAGCTCTCAACATGTGTTAGATTAAAACATGTATTTTAATCCAAATTGGAGACGAACACCGACGTTCCAAGTGATAGGCTTGATAATTGTTGAGGGTTACCTTAACATGAAACCAATGGTAGCCTAAAACACCAAAACAGTATATGTATGTGTGTGTGTC
>NW_026422701.1:0-370 GCF_001194135.2 Octopus bimaculoides
GAAGAACAGTAGAGGGAAGAATGAGAGGGGGAGATAGATTTAGAGATAGATAGAAAGAGAGAGAGATAGATAGAGAGGGTCACGTTAGAAATATAGTTAAAACTTACTGTATAAAGGTTAACGCGTGCGTTCTTTCGTGATACAAACAATATATGAGTATATGCATATATATGTACATGTATGTATATACCTTCATCCACATGTACATATAGATACATAACTGGGTACATGACGTGGCAAAAGAACATGGACAAAAAGGTAAACAAGGTGCAACAAACAAGTAGGCCACATAGAAACAACCCCTTCATCAGCTGCCACCCTTAAAACCCCGGCGTTTCGAAGAATTAAGACAGTACGCATCGTTAAAATG
>NW_026422702.1:0-687 GCF_001194135.2 Octopus bimaculoides
ATATATATATATATATATATTGATATATATATATATATATATTGATAGATAGATATGCTTGTGTATGCATTATATATACATGCATATATATTATGTACATTATATGTATACAAATACACATATATGTATATATATATATATGCATATGTGTGCATGCATGTATATATATATAAATAGATTGATAGATAGATAGATTAATAGATAGAGAGCTAGATATGCATTTGTATACATTATATATATACATATATATATGTTATATATATTACATTATATGTGTACACATACATATATATGTATATGTATATGCATATGTATGTATATATGTATGTATATATGCATGCATGCATGCATGCATGTATGTATGTATGTATGTATGTATGTATGTATGTATGTATGTGTGTATATATATCATACAAAGGCAAGAAGTAAAAGAAACAAGGCAGAAATTAAATCCAATGTCGATTTAAGAAAGTAGAAGAAAAACACTTTTTAACTTTTCGGATGTAGTCTCTTTATCTTGAAAGCAAAGATAAAAAATAAGAAAACAAGAGGAAATCATGGGAAGAGGATTACAAGGTAGAAGAAATAAACGAATAAAACGGAAAGAAAAATTAAAGGGCAGAAAAACCAAAGTAAGTCCCTAGGCTTTGTGTGTGTGTGTGTGTGTGTGTGTGTGTGTGTGTGTGT
>NW_026422703.1:0-224 GCF_001194135.2 Octopus bimaculoides
CCCAAGGTGCCACGCAGTGGGAATGAACCCGGAACCGTGTGGTTGGTAAGTAAGCTACTTACTACGCAGATATACATATACACATATATATGTACATATACATACATATACACACATATATATACATATATACACATATATAAACACACATACTTATATACATATACGCACACGCACACACACACACACACATATGTATATATATATGTATATAGGGAGAGAGA
>NW_026422704.1:0-623 GCF_001194135.2 Octopus bimaculoides
TGTACAAGAATTTCCCACCTAGAGAGAAAGAGAGAGAGAAAGAGCAAGTATTGCAAACAACAAATGAGATAGACATGGAATGAAAAGAAGTTATCATTGAGACTCCTTTTTGAAGTGAATCAAATATAAAGCAATATTTTTTTTATTTTTGATAAAAAAATCAAATGAAGGCCCTATATGTCCGAGGTCAAATTATTCATGCATCACAAATATGGAAATAATTGGTAAGGCTGTTTTCACGTGAAAAGCGAATACCCACACATCTCTCTTTTATATATGAGATATGTGTGTGTGTGTATATATATGCATACATGTATATATACATACACACACACACAAACATATATATACATATAGATATATATACATATACATACATATATATATATATAAAGATATATATACATATACATACACACTCACACACACACATATATATATATACAGATATACATACATATACATACATATATACATACATATATATATATATACACATACATATATATACATATATACATACATACATATATATATACATATATATACAAACATATATATATACATACATACACATATATATATACATAGATATACACACACACACACATATATATATATAT
>NW_026422705.1:0-279 GCF_001194135.2 Octopus bimaculoides
CTACCCGCTAATGGAAATTTATGCGAATGAGGCCAAATATTCCACTCATTAAGGTTCGGTGTGGCATATTAACACATTGCTAAATTGTGAAGAATACGGGTGTATATAAGCCACCTTTGCGTAATTCATCCTGTATTTTTCCCCCCTTTTTTGCGTCCAGCACGAAAATATTTGCTATTTATACCCGGCCTTAAAGAGTTGATATAGTAGTCAAATAGAACCAGCGTAACACAAAATATGACAAGGCCGGACCTTTGAATTACGGATGGAATCCACCCG
>NW_026422706.1:0-237 GCF_001194135.2 Octopus bimaculoides
AAAAAAAAACAACAGAAAATGCAGCGAAGAAAGAAAGACAACGAATAAACAACACAAAGGACAGGTTTTTTTGTTATTTTTGTTCTTGAAATTTCGTCTCATACCATCACAAACATCCCTCTTCAAAACAAAACTTTTATTCTTGCAGATACTTACTACTACTACTACGACTACTACTACTACTACTACGACTCCTGCCCTGATTCCCCCTGTTGGAGGTGGGGGGAAAGAGAGAGA
>NW_026422707.1:0-204 GCF_001194135.2 Octopus bimaculoides
GTACATACACACAGACAGACAGACAGACAGACCGACACGAAACTAGACCACTCACCATATAAGTCATTAAGTATCCAGCATTCATTGACCATAAGCTGTGGTGTCGCAACCCTGAACGTCTCCGTTGAATTGGAAAATCCGTATCGCCATTGTTGTTGTTGTTGTAGTTGTAGTAGTAGTAGTAGTAGTAGTAGTAGTAGTAGT
>NW_026422708.1:0-336 GCF_001194135.2 Octopus bimaculoides
ATATATGTACACACATGTATGTTATGTGTGTGTGTACTAACAAACAAACGGACACACAATCACCAACCCAAAAGCCACCCCACCATTCGAGACAGCACGAACACAATACAGAGAAACTCATCTGATTGGATGATTTCATGATGCATATTGCTAGTGGTGGTGATGATGATTGTGATGTTGATCGTGACGATGGTGGTTTGGATGACGGCGGTGGAGTAATGACGGTGAAGCGGGAATGATGGCCATTGTGTGTTTGTATACATACATACGTACATATATGTATGTGCATATATATATATAAATATATATATATATATATATATATATATGCATATA
>NW_026422709.1:0-229 GCF_001194135.2 Octopus bimaculoides
TGGTTTAATACCTAATATTTGTTGTGAATAATAATATTCATAAAACAATAAAAGAAAGTGAAAGAATGGAGATATAACATTTAATAAATATTTATTATCTGCAAAAATCAAACATGGTCCCTTACACGTGTTTCAGTCGCGCCTAAAGCATTAAATAGTAACACATAAAATCATTAATTTTGTCAAAATCCCTTCAGAGGTCTAATTGAAACAGCTGTTAGGAACCATG
>NW_026422710.1:0-554 GCF_001194135.2 Octopus bimaculoides
AGACGAGAGAGAGAGACAATAAAGAGAGAGAAAGAAGAGAGAGAGAGAGAAAGAAGAGAGAGAAAATGAGAGAGAAAGAAGAGAGTGACGAGAGAGAGAGAAAGAAGAGAGACGAGAGAGAGAATAAAGAGAGAGAAATACGAGAGAGAGAGAAAGAATAAAGAGAGGGAAAGAAGAGAGAGAGAGAATAAAGAGAGAGACGAGAGAGAGAATAAAGAGAAAGAAAGAAGAGAGAGAATAAAGAGAGAGAAAGAAGAGAGAGAATAAAGAGAGAGAAGGAAGAGAGACGAGAGAGAGAATAAAGAGAGAGAGAGAGAGAGAGAGAAAGAAGAGAGAGACGAGAGAGAAAGAGAGAGACGAGAGAGAGAGAGATAAAGAAGAGAGAGACGAGAGAGAGAGAGAAAGAAAGAAGAGAGAAAGAAGAGAGAGACGAGAGAGAGAGAGAATAAAGAGAGAGAAAGAATAAAGAGAGAGAAAGAAGAGAGAGACGAGAGAGAGAGACGAGAGAGAAAAAGAAGAGAGAGAGAGAAAGAAGAGAGAGAGACGAGAGAGAG
>NW_026422710.1:564-765 GCF_001194135.2 Octopus bimaculoides
AGAATAAAGAGAGAGAAAGAATAAAGAGAGAGAAAGAAGAGAGAGACGAGAGAGAGAGAGACGAGAGAGAAAAAGAAGAGAGAGAGAAGAGAGAGAGACGAGAGAGAGAATAAAGAGAGACAAAGGAGAGAGAGAAGAGAGAGACGAGAACAAAGAGAGAGAAAGAAGAGAGAGAGAATAAAGAGAGACAAAGGAGAGAGA
>NW_026422711.1:0-203 GCF_001194135.2 Octopus bimaculoides
CAGCATCACCACCATCAGCATCACCATCATCAGCATCACCATTATTATAATCATCCGGCATCAGCGGGAGAAGGGGTGGCAATGTGGCATCATCATCCTCATCATTATTGTCATCATCTTCGTTGTCATCATCATCATCATCCCTACCACACCACCAACCTCTATCACTACCCCCAATTGTTCTACTACCTCTTCCAGCATCA
>NW_026422712.1:0-490 GCF_001194135.2 Octopus bimaculoides
CATACATACATACATACATACATTCATATATATATATATATATATATATAAAATGATATATATTATATTATATTATATTATATTATGGTTCTTCATATTGAATCATCATTCAACAATAATAACAGCAAGTTTTCACCATGTTGCTTTTTACTATCAAGAAATGCCGAGTCAACATTTTAAGATTTTTACAGCAAATATAAATGTGTGATATGTAACTGTCAGAAAAATAAATTTCCTTAATATACAAATAGAATTATCCATAAACCTATATGCATAATGTAAGCAGAATCAGACATATTTATATACGTAATCATACATACACACATACACACGCATGCACATACTTACACATACATGTATATATATATATATGTATATATATATATACAAACACTTGTATATATATAAATATATACATATATATACATACATATATGTACGTATATGTAGATACATATGTATATATATATATATATATATATATATATAT
>NW_026422713.1:0-452 GCF_001194135.2 Octopus bimaculoides
AGAGAAATGACAGCAACATCGAGTGAGAGACAAGCAGAGAAGAAAGAAATGGAAACACCAGCAACAGTAGAAGAGATTAGTGATGGCAATCAGAAAGAAACACTGAAGGGAAAACACTTAAGAACTATGATACAGTACAGAAAAAATGTGGAGATTGAAAAAAAGATCACTAAAATGAAAAATGTAATTAGGGTGAAGTTAGCGCCCAATAAGTACAATGAAGGGATTTAAAGCAGTCTTGTTTGTAAAAGAGAAAGGTGAAAAGTTGAAGGAACTATTCGAGGAAATGATAGACATATTACCATTACAGTTTCGATTCGATGAGATGCCACCAGTGGTGGCATTTGACAACATAACAAACTATCTAATATAAAGGAAAGTAAGTGAAATATTTAAAATTTTTAAATAAGGACTTTTTTTAAAAAGTGATGCCAAAAAAAAAAAAAGAACAA
>NW_026422714.1:0-290 GCF_001194135.2 Octopus bimaculoides
TATATACGTCCCTGTGTTTGTCTTTCTTTCTCTCCTCCTCTTAAACAACCGATACCATACTATGCAACGGAGGAGACGAGTCCAGCCCACAATTGCAAGTAATGTTAGAGTGAGATATAAAGTAGCCCATTCATTACTATTACTACATTATATGCTACACAACAGAAAGCCTTTTCCTGTTACATCATTTACTCTTCGTTTGCACTGTTGCTCACCAGATGCCTAAGCCATTATTTGCAATAGACACTAAAGTGGTGCGTAAGAATAGAGGCGTGAAAACGATCTTTTCA
>NW_026422715.1:0-1714 GCF_001194135.2 Octopus bimaculoides
AAAATTTCAATTTTATCAGGTGGTCGGCATGAAAATAAAAATCTTATGGTTAAATTTTCAAAATATTATATTAAAAATTATAAAAATAATTATAACAAGGGATCGGCAATACGCCTCACTACGCGCTGAAAATAGACGCCAAGTGAGGCTAAAACCACCTTAAAAACACCAAAAACAGAGGTTGTAGTCGAAAGAAAGATAATAATTAAACTTTTGGTAAATCGTGTATAAGATTTCAGGCTTAAAGTAAAAATACTGACTGCCATTCTCAGCACAGATTGTTGTTGCTGGCACTCCGTCGCTTACGATGTCGAGGGTTCCAGTTGAACAACCTGCCCGTAAAATTAACGTGCAAGTGGCTGAGCACTCCACAGACATGTGTGCCCGTAACGTAGTTTTCGGGGATATTCAGCGTGACACAGTGTGACAAGGCTGACCCTTTGAATTACAGGCACAACAGAAACAGGAAGTAAGAGTGAGAGAAAGTTGTAGTGGAAGAGTACAGCAGGGTTCGCTACCATCCCCTGCCGGAACCTCGTGGAGCTTTAGGTGTTTTCGCTCAATAAACACTCACAACGCCCGGTCTAGGAATCGAAACCGCGATCCTATGACCGCGAGTCCGCTGCCCTAACCACTGGGCCATTGCGCCTCCACCTTGTGATTCTATATCTATATACTATCATGTCCATTCATATTTCTCACTTTTATCGTGTATATGCCTTTCTCTATAAGTCAATCTAACTATCTACCCTCATACCTGCCTTCCCACCTACCTACCTACCTACCTACCTGCATACATGCATACATACATACCCACAAACCTACCTATCTACCGATACAGACAGACAGACAGACAGACAGACAGACAGACAGATAGATAGATTAGACGCAGGCGTAGCCCTGTGGCAAGAAGTTTGCCTCCCAACCACACGGTTCCTGGTTCAGTCCTACTGTGTGGCACCTTGGAAAAATGGACTCTACTACAGCTTCATACTGCCCAAAGACATGGTGGATTTGACAGAGAAACTGAAAGAAGCGATTATATGTATAACAGAGAGTGTAAACAAACTGCCCCTGTTATACTGGTGAAGATCTATAAAAATGTGTTATGTGTAGGGGCATGAATGTAAGGGTGTTTAAACATATTTGGCTCCCACTTGGGTGTGGTTTTGTGTGTGTGTGTGTGTGTGTGTGTGTATGTGTGTGTGTGTATGTAAAAAGGTCATAAGGAGTCCAAACATGATGTACACAATAATGCATATCCCTTTGTGTGTGTG
Organism: Octopus bimaculoides; assembly: GCF_001194135.2. Lineage (NCBI taxonomy): Eukaryota > Metazoa > Mollusca > Cephalopoda > Octopoda > Octopodidae > Octopus > Octopus bimaculoides. Next base: position 1,278 of record NW_026422715.1, read on the forward strand.
TGTGTGTACATACACGCTCTCATGCACACACAAATGTATATATGTATATATATATGTGTGTATATATATATACATATATATATATAGAGAGAGAGAGAAAGAGAGAGGGGAGGCAGACAGACAGACAGACAGACAGACGGATGGATAGATCGATAGACAGATAGAGAGAGGGAGAGAGAGAGAGAGAGATAAATAGATACACAGAGAGAGATAATGATGCATATAAACGTATACTGCTGTATATAGGAAAAATGTTATCGTCACCAATTGTGATTGAGGCCGCTGAAGCACCTATATTAATACAAATCAGTTTTGAAGAAACGCGCAATATATGTACACTGACAAAGGTAACTGCCCCATGAGCGTCTCTAGACTAGACTAGTTTTACCTATCAGTCGTAGGCACGTCAGTAATAACTAGTCAAACGTTCAAGGGTT
>NW_026422716.1:0-261 GCF_001194135.2 Octopus bimaculoides
ATATATATATATATCCTCATCATCATCGACTGACATTGATGTTATGTAAGTAAAATGCGTCTTCCTCGGCTCACCACCACCACCATCTGTTCTTTGAGAGCCTTTGAAGGGAGCCCCTTGTCTGCAACAAATATTGGAATCAGGTCGGCCATCTACGGATAGCTTCACTCCCTACTTCCTACCAGTCAACGAAGCCCTTCTTCCTCTTGTGACTTAGTCATTAAATATATCATTAAAATAACGATGGTGTTTACTAAATGA
>NW_026422717.1:0-217 GCF_001194135.2 Octopus bimaculoides
GCCACTTTCTAGGATGAGAAAACGAAAAATTATCAATGAAGTAGCTTTCTTACAAAATGGAAAGATAATTATCAATTTCCGTTCTTCAAATTCCTCTAAAGAAAACTTTCGGAAAAATATTTATTTTTCTCTGGAATATTTTGATAAGTTGTTTTCTTCACGATAAGAAATGCCATCTATCTATTTACCTTTATTTCAATCTATCTATCTATCTGTC
>NW_026422718.1:0-385 GCF_001194135.2 Octopus bimaculoides
AAACTTCAAATTGGCTTATACATCTCTTCCAATGAGGCTGCTTGGAGGATCCTTAGCTTTCCAATTCATGACCAAAGTCCTTCAGTTCAGCACTGTCAGTTCACTTGGAAAATGGACAAAGAGTTTACTTCACAGAAGAAAATGCAAGAGAACTGACTGAAACTCCTTAGAACAATCCTGTACCCTGAAGTTTACAAATACTACATCTACAAGGCTGGAAAATTTCAGAGGAGAAAGCATGGAGAACCTCATCCAACTGAATCTGGAATCAAAATGGGAGATTTACTTGGAAGAGTATATACAGTCCATCCAAGAAATCCTGAATGCTTCTTTCTCAGACTGTTGCTTCATCACATGAGTGGCCCAACATCATTTCAAGACTTGA
>NW_026422719.1:0-249 GCF_001194135.2 Octopus bimaculoides
CATGAAATTATATATGGAAGGTTTTGAGTTAAATATCAAAACACAGCTACATATATTTTCTCAATCTTGCCAGTCATCTTCTTTGCAGTTCTTATTACTCAGTGTCTTATCATTTCATTACATAAATTTAACTTATAAAATTGTCCACATCAGTAGAAAGTTTCAGTTGGTCAAGAAGAAATAATACCTTGCTGATTAATTTTTCTTAGATATACAACAGAAAATTGACATCTAAAGCAAAATATAATT
>NW_026422719.1:378-874 GCF_001194135.2 Octopus bimaculoides
CAATATTTGAGTTACAGAAATCTGCTAATGGCTGTGGCAAGATTTAACAGAAAATACTAAATAGACATACTAAAGAATAAAATAATAACTATGCCAGAGTATATTATACTTAGTCTTTGAAAAATAAATTAATTAAAAGATGATGTCACATAGCTTACAAAGATTTAGCACTGTTAAGAAAGTTTCACACACCTTTTCAACATCACAATATATCAGAAATAGATAAAACAAACCATTTGTAAATGTAAATCCTTTCCTCCCTGTAATCTGTTGTTTAATTCAAAATATATTGTTGACAAAAACAGCTGACTTCATCAAATGCAGTGATTGGTTGAATTGATCACTGCTCCTGATTAATTAGACATGAATGCATTTTACTTATAATTTTATTAGCTCCTTATTATGGGTTCTCATTAAGTATCAGCACTCACTTTTTAGTAGGGTCAAATGTATTTTTCGCCCTTTTTTATTGGCACCCCAATAAATTGGTTAAACT
>NW_026422720.1:0-364 GCF_001194135.2 Octopus bimaculoides
TGGTAATGATGAAGGTGATGGTGATGATGATAATGTTCTGCCAGAAGAAGGAGAAGCAAAAAATAGCAAAGTAAGCTGTGCAATCAATATCAATGAAATGTTACAGAAATGTAAATAAACAAGGTTTATGAAAGAAAAAGCAAAATTCTCATTATCTTGATCGAAAATTAAATGATATAAGATATATGTACACACACATACAGAGATGCATACACGCACATACATACACGCGCGCACACACATGCACACACACGCGTACACACGCATACACACACAGATATATGTATGTGTATTATATACGTATATATATGTATGTATGTATATCTATGCTTAGATGTATGTGTGTATATGTATGTATGTATAT
>NW_026422721.1:0-480 GCF_001194135.2 Octopus bimaculoides
CGTGTTATGGATGATGGTGGTGGTGGTGGTGGTGGTGGTGGTGGTGGTGCCGAAGGCAGTGTGTGCAGCGATTAAAGTGTAATCATCGTCAACGTCGTTGTGGTAGTTCTTGGTATTGTGGATATGATTACTATTACTCCTCCTCCTCCTCCTACTACTACTACTAGTAATACTGTCATCATAATCATCGTCATCATCGTCATCATCATCATCATCATTAGACGGCGAGCTGGCAGAATCGTTAGCACGCCGGGCAAAATCCATAGCAGTATTTCGTCTGCCGCTCGCTCTGAGTTCAAATTCCACCGAGGTCGACTTTGCCTTTCATCCTTTCGGGGTCGATAAATTAAGTACCAATTGAGCACTGGGGTCGATGTAATCGATTATACCCCTCCCCCAAATTTCAGGCCTTGTGCTTATATTAGAAAGGGTTATTATTATTATTATTATTGTTATTATTATTATTGTTATTATTATTAT
>NW_026422722.1:0-384 GCF_001194135.2 Octopus bimaculoides
GTATGTATGTATGTATGTATGTATGTATGTATGTATGTATGTGTGGGTGCGTATATATATATGTGTATAATAACAATATTAACTGACTCATTGGTGTGCATGTATACACATTTATGTATGTACATTTAAATGTACATATATGTATTCTTGTGTTTATAATATATCCACTCGTCAGAGTAAAGGATGAATTTTAGTGCAGTCAATCGAATGAGACTGATGCTATTTAAAATTGTACGATAAAGATGTTGTTTAAAAAGTGTATTGGTACAAACTTAGGATAAACATTTTGAAAAAATGATATAAATCCAGGGCAAAATCCTTTATAGTAATCCATAATGGCTGTGTGTAGATACAAGTCCCATAATTCTCTTTCTATTTACTATG
>NW_026422723.1:0-672 GCF_001194135.2 Octopus bimaculoides
CAAATACAACATCAGCGACAACAACAACAACAACTGCAGCAACAACAACAAAATGTAAACACTGATCACATCAACAACAATAGCAACAGTAAAGATAAGCGGGAAAGAAATCATTATGCTATATTACTATCATCGTTAATCTTATTAAACGTGTTAAGTCACATCAGAGATGACAGCTACAACTCTGTAAGTTAATATTATGAAGTGATAAGAGAAGGGAAAAGAGAGAGAGAGAGAGAGAGAGAGAGAGAGAGGCAACAGAGAGATAGAGAGAGAGAGAATGAGAGTGAGAAAGAGAAAGAGAAAGAGAGAGAGGAGTGGCATGAAGACGCACATTCACACACGCACACATACATATGTATATGTATAATAAAAAAAAAACTAAACTAGATCAGGGAACATTGATTTAACCGTCTACTAACAGCTGCAGCAGCAGCATCACACACATCATCATCATCATCATCATCATCATAATCATCATTATCATCATCATCTTCTTCTTCCTAATGAGCAGCAGCAGCAGCAGCAACTGTTGCTCATAGCTTCATCTCCATCATTACTATAATCAGAACTAACATTATCAGTATCCTCCTCCTCCTTGTGTAACTTCGATTCTATTCCTCCCTCCCTCATCATCATGATCATCATGATTATCGTCATCGTCATCATCGT
>NW_026422724.1:0-225 GCF_001194135.2 Octopus bimaculoides
GATATCTTGCTCTGGCTTTCTCTGGAATATGCCAGTAGGATCGAGAGGGTCTGTGAGGTAATAAGTGCAGTCATGTAAAAAGGTTTATTGCTAAATGTGGAAACTATTTGTGAGGAAGAAACAAAAATGACAATTGTGGAAAAAGAAGATGTTACATGGAAAAATTATAAGGGATAGAGAAAGAATAAGAAATATTGAATCCTGGAAGTAGCAACAAAAAGAATA
>NW_026422725.1:0-301 GCF_001194135.2 Octopus bimaculoides
ACTGCATACACTCACATACACGTACGTACGCACACACACGTACACACGCACACATACATGCATGCATATATGCATACATATAGACACACACACATACATATATATATACACACATATATACACACATACATGCATACATACATATATACATACACATATACATACATATATAGACATACATATAAACATGTATAAATACATACATATATATAGACATACATACATATACGCATGCATACATTTACACATACATATATATACACATACATACATATACAAATACAAACATACATACATACAT
>NW_026422726.1:0-219 GCF_001194135.2 Octopus bimaculoides
GACCACCTGCCGTCATCATTACAACGTAAATAAGCAAAACGAAAACAACTGTAACACTTCAACTCAGCATCACGCATCTAAATAAGGAAATAGCAATCAAAAGAAAGAAATGAAGAGCTGACAAATATTTGCATCCAACATAAATCACAAAATAATCAGTAAAGCACTCTGCAAAAAGTTAACCGTATAAATAACTCTAACGCCACCCGGCACAGTAAC
>NW_026422727.1:0-201 GCF_001194135.2 Octopus bimaculoides
TAAGTACTGGTTGTCACAAAAGTATTAAAATACATATATACATTCTTCGATAATCATTAAAAAAATGTTAAAAACGGTTTTCGTATTAAAATACATATATACATGCTTTGATAATAGTAAGAAAATGCTAAAAACAGTTTAAGTATTAAATTACATATATACATTCTTTGATAATAATACTAAGAATATGTTTAAAACAGT
>NW_026422728.1:0-411 GCF_001194135.2 Octopus bimaculoides
GCATGTGTGTGTAAACTGTTTAGAAGCGAAGCATTTTAATTGCTGATGGTCTTCATAGCAACCAGAATGTTGCTCCACATCCCACAGAGTAGCAGTGTGAGAGGAGAGAGGAATAGGAAGAGGAGAACTGAAAGTGTACATATGATGACATTGGGTTACAGGAAGAGATTAAGATGATGCAGTGGTAGCAGTGGGAGAGGGTTAGGCAGAGGTGCAGCTGGTGAGAAGATGGCGGATGATTGAGAGAAGTGGAAGAGGTGGAAGAGAATGAGAGATGCTGTATGTGTGCATGAGGAGGAGTAGGAAGAGATAGAGGATAGTGAGAGATGCTGGGTGTAGGGGGGAGTGGGAAGAGGTAGTATGATGAAAATGTTATGGGGGAGGGGGAGGTCATATGATGGTGGTGGTGAT
>NW_026422729.1:0-409 GCF_001194135.2 Octopus bimaculoides
TCCTGACATCGAAGACAACTTTGCATCTAATCTTCCCAAGGTCAATAAAATAGAGTCAGTCAATTACTCAAGCCTGCAATAATCAACTAGGGTCACTCATAAAATTATTGGCCTTGTATTAAAATAGAAACGGTAACTGCGAAATATATTCTGGCTTTGGAAATTTAACATTTGATTTCATTGTCGTTGTTAGACGACAGAGAGTAGATCCAGGGAATGCGAAGCTGTCAGTGATCTACAGAGCGTAATTTTGTTTAGATTGTGATATTATAAGTGAAGGTGAAGCTGTTCAAGCCTTTCCGAATGTAGTTAGTGGTAAAGAGATGTAAAGAAAAAGTAATACAGCAAGACATTTAACCTCCCCTGCCCCCGTCATTCTACGAAATCAACGACAAAGATAATGATTCGT
>NW_026422730.1:0-267 GCF_001194135.2 Octopus bimaculoides
GCTCCAGCATGGCCGCAGTCAAATGACTGAAACAAGTAAAAGAGTGCAAGTGGCTGAGCACTCCATAGACATGTGTACCCCTAACGTAGTCCTCAGGGAGATTCAGTGTAACACAGAGTGTGACAAGGCTGGCCCCTTTGAATTACAGGTACAACTCATCTTTGCCAGCTAGAGCAAATCAGCCGCTGCATTTATCTCTAAGCTTTGTAATCGTTCTATCTAGACCAGGGGTTTTCAAACTTTTTGACTTGCGGACCCCTTTATATT
>NW_026422731.1:0-549 GCF_001194135.2 Octopus bimaculoides
AAGGATGAAAGGCAAAGTCGACCTTGGTGGAATTTGAATTCAGAACGTAACGGCAGATGGAATACTGCTAAGCATTTCGCCTGGTGTGCTAACAATTCTACCAGCTTGCCACCCTAATACATATGCATATATGTCTTCACACTGTTATCAGAAGTGACAAGAAAGAGTTGGCTTCAGGAAAGGCAACTGGCTGTAAAACATAGATTTAAAGGGTCCCATCAAATCCCTGTCAGCAGATTTAAAAATGATCGTATGTATTTTGTGTGTGCACATGTATATAGGTTTGTGTGTTTGTGTGTGTGTGTACACATGCAGACACAATTACAGACACCCACATGGAAAATACATGGACATATGGTAGACAGTCTAATAGATAGGTACATATATTTGCAATAGACAGAATGATGAATAGACAGACAGCATATCTATTAATGATGTATATGCACAAACGCCACATCAACACACACACACATAGATAGATAGAAGACAGACAGACAGATGTGTGTGTTTGCCTGTGTGGGACTTGGGTATACATGTATTAGAAAGATA
>NW_026422732.1:0-496 GCF_001194135.2 Octopus bimaculoides
GTGAAAAGCATTAGGATAATGGTGTTATGATGATAATGATGATGATAATGTAATAGTGATGATTATGATGATAATGATGATGATGATGATGGTTTGCTTATTTTCCCTTGGCTTTTCAATTTCGATAACACCCAGAAGCCACTTATCATAACAAAGAGGAATAAGGTCACTTGTAAGGTAACAATGACTGCCAGGTAACAAAAGATCAGCTACTCAGCTTTGCCTATCTTAGCAAGTGGCCTGTAATAAATATATTAAAATTACAACTACTACAACTGCCACAACTATAGCCATACTACTACTATACATAACATACTACTGCAAGACATACTACTGCTACTACTACTCCTAATGCTAGCAGCAGTAGTAGTAGTAGTGTGTTGTGTATAGAAAGACATGTTATTGGATGAACCTCAACATTGTTGTTCAGCCTGCTAGAAGAAGCAGCCAAAGTTAAAGTTAACTTACACACCATTGTCTTAAAAGGGGAAAGACG
>NW_026422733.1:0-323 GCF_001194135.2 Octopus bimaculoides
CCAGACACAAGTCCGGGCAAGGTTGTTTATGGAAGACCAGCAGTCGCCCAAAGCATACCAGCCTCCCCTTTCCACGCCACCAGTGGAAAGGCAAAGGCTGATACAGCTTGGCACTTGTGACGTGGCAACCAATTTCTACAGCTGAGTGAACTGGAGCAAAGATTATTAGCAAAGATTTAAAGATAAATTAAATAGAAAGATACAATCCAGTAATATTAAATGATACACTATGAATATAATTTAATAATTGTTTATGTTATATAATATTATGTCATATTATATTCATAGTATACCATGTAATATTATAATATAAATAAATTATT
>NW_026422734.1:0-334 GCF_001194135.2 Octopus bimaculoides
TAATTTTTATTTGCATTGTGTATGTGAGTGTGTGCATGCGTGAGTGTGTGCATGCGTGAGTGTGTGTGTGTGCATGTGTGTGTATCTGTCTGTCTGTGTGTGTGTGGGGGGGGGTGTATGTGTGTGTGTTGAATGTACAACTAATGCAGAGAATTATGCTATGATATGCACCTAACATGAATGCAAATCTATAAACTCTAACAAACATATACACCTGATATTTCAACACACGTTCAACCACACAGGCGAACACAATGTGATTTAATATACTTCTACAGATACATTCTCATATTTGTAACCATAACACTGTAACTATTCATAACTACGAGTTTAT
>NW_026422735.1:0-384 GCF_001194135.2 Octopus bimaculoides
AATATTTAGTAAAAATATTGGCGTGATGCCTGTGCAGGTGTTAGGGGAGGTCATCCCATGTCTGTTGACTGTGGTGGTCTTGCACAGTGAGGGGCAAGGTTCCTCGTCTGTGTTTGGTGTAGCTACGTCAGCTGCTGCACAATCTTTTGCGCCATGCACAAAAAAGTCTCTTGCTCAACTGCTGCGTTGCGTATGATTTCTGAAGAGCGCACGTCCTTGAATTTTCTCCTTGGGGACATCTGTCGTCTTTCCTCAGGGAAGTTTTTATCCTTTACACCTTTGTAGTTTTGGCGGGGTGTCAGGTGGGCAAACCGGCAGTTTTTGCTGTCTTCCTCATGCCAACATTTGCCTTGCAGGTAAAATTTGCAAGTTTTTGGGTGCCTT
>NW_026422736.1:0-619 GCF_001194135.2 Octopus bimaculoides
AGGTAGGTAGGTAGGTTGGTAGGCAGGCAGGCAGACAGACAGGCAGACAAGCAGGCAGGCAAGCAGGCAATCAGGCAGATCGATACATAGACGGATAAATAAAAATATATATCCTTACATGTATATATGCATATATATATATATATATATATACTTTATATATGTGTGCATGTGTGTGTTTACCCATCTGTTTATGTATTGATCTATCTATTTATCTGTTTTTCTCTACCTGAAATTTTTTTTATAAGTATATTGAAATATGCCTTGTAATTATTTTTGATATATCTAGCTAAATCTTTGTGTCTATCTAGCTGTATATGCGTATATGTACACACACACACACACACACAAAATTTGTCTTTGTCTTTTAAGATATAAATAAATAAGCCTCTTTATCTATCTAGTTAACTATATAGTTATTTATCTATTTATTTAGCTATCTATCTGCATTTCATAGTGGTTACTATTGTACTTATCTCTCTCTGTCTATCTCTTTATCTGCCTATCTATCAGTTGATGTATGTATGTGTCTTTCTGTCTGTTTGTCTATCCATCTATCTATCTTTCTATGTGGATGGATGGATGGATGGATAGATAGATAGATAGATAGATAGATAGA
>NW_026422737.1:0-408 GCF_001194135.2 Octopus bimaculoides
TTAGTGATGACTTAAAATGGTAAATATTTTTTCTAACTGTATTTGCTTGAAAAAACGTACTTTTCTTTACATTAAGCAATTCATTATAATTACTTTTACGATGTGCCTAAATAAAAGCCATCGTTATAGATCAGCATTTCTCAATCTTTTTCGTGATTTGGCTTCCCTTGGATGTTGAAAAAATTTATTTCAGCTCCCCTGTGTATGAAAAATTTAATCCAGCTTCCCATGTATCTGAGATAGACTGGCCGTCCCATGACGAATCTGACAAAAGGGGGTACCCGCAGAACTCACGCCCACGAACTGCATCTGAAAGTTGGCTTGCCAATCATGCTGCTAAAGAATTTAGATGCTCCACTAATGTGCAATGGTACTCGGATGATTATCAAAAAATTGTGCTCCCGAGTT
>NW_026422738.1:0-209 GCF_001194135.2 Octopus bimaculoides
TATATATGTGCGAGCATGCGTTTGTATGCGTGTGTTTGAGTGTGTGTGTACGTATGCGTGCGTATGTAAATAAGTGGAGAGGGACGGATTAATAAATAGATAGATAGATACATACATATATACCTGCATACATACGTATATATATGCATACATACATAGACAGATAGGTAGAGAGATAGATAAGTAGGTAAATAGACAGAGAGATAGAT
>NW_026422739.1:0-387 GCF_001194135.2 Octopus bimaculoides
ATGTATATATGTATATATATACATATATGTATATATGTCTGTGTTTGTGTTTGTCTCTCACAACTACTTGACTACGGGTGTTGTTTTGTTTATCTGTTTACATTCCCTAACTCTAACACTAACCCTAAACCCTTAACTTAGTGGTTTGGCAAAAAAAAAGACCAACAAAATAAGGAGAAGGCTTAAAAATAAGTACTGGTATCAATTTGTTTAACAAAACCCTGCAAGGCAGTGCCCCAGCATGGTCACAGTCCAATGACTGAAATAAATAGATGATAAAAGACGCATAGGCATGGCTGTGTGGTAAGAAGCTTGCTTCCTAATCGTGTGGTTCTGGGTTCAATCCCACTGCATGGCACCTTGGGCAAGTGTTTTCTACTATTAGCC
>NW_026422740.1:0-226 GCF_001194135.2 Octopus bimaculoides
GAGCGCCGCCTAGCCAAGGGAGATAACCTACTTATAGGAAAGCCCTATTGGCCGCCCTCAGACGGCAATGAAGACGAAACTCTGAAATCAATGTCGAAACGTTTCCTTGTTGAAATGATATGTATAGCCACACATACATATGTGTAGTGAGTGTGTGTGCGTGTATACCTACAAGTATTTATAAACTTTTATAGTGATATAATATATGTATATATGTATGTATGTA
>NW_026422741.1:0-967 GCF_001194135.2 Octopus bimaculoides
ATACATACATACATACATACATACATACAACTATGTCTGTATGCGTATATATATTTATAAACATCCCTATATATAAATATGTGTGTATGTGTGTATGTATGTATTTATATATATATCTATATGTGTATATATATATATATATATATATATATATATACATGTGTGTGTGCGTGCGTGTGTGTGTGACTGTGCGTCTGTGTGTGTGTGTGCGTGTGTGTGTGTGACTGTGTGTGTGTGTGTGTGTGCAGCTTATAAATCTATGCAATTATACAATCATAAAATAATCATGAATGAGGTTAGTCCGACCGCGAGTAGCAATTGCCTACGAATTTGTGGTTTTCCACAAACACACATGTATACAAACGTACATACACATATATCAGGTTGAGTAAAAAGTAAGCAACGTTTTGAACCATGAAGAATTTGTACCAGATTTTTGCAGAGTAATGAATTATTTTTTAACATTTTTTTTTATTTGCAATTGTCTGATGTCCAAATGCATCCATAAATTAACATTGATATTTTTTTCACCGTTGTTACAATCATCTGAAATGGAACTGTCAAAGTGCAATATTCGCGCAATTTTGCTATTCAACTTCAAAAAAGGACGTAAAGCAGCTGAAACTGCTCACGATATCAACGAAAACGTTTGGTGAGGAAATGACCAATGGTTTAAACGATTTCGCAGTGGAGACCTGAGCCTTGAAAATCGTGAGCGTAGTGGACGCCCAACTGTCATCGATGACAGGCAATTAAAAACCATCATTTAGAATGATCCACGTAAAACCACTCGAGAACTCGAAAAAGAACTTCAAGTTAACCAGAAAACTACCTGTAACTATTTGTATGCGATCGGAAAATCAAAAAACTCGACAAATGGGTATCATACGATTTGAATGAAAATCAGAAAATCGGCAGACATGAAATTTGTTCGTTGCTTCTTCTCCGTAACCAGACCGATCCATCT
>NW_026422742.1:0-333 GCF_001194135.2 Octopus bimaculoides
ACATACACACTGATACACACATACCTACATACATACTTACACACATACCTGAGTAAAAATATGTGAATTGTAAATGGAAATAGAAATACTTATCAATTTTCTAAATGTACAAATCATAAACAAGGTTTTTGTTAGCTTTTGTTAAAAGCGGGAAAATTAATTAGTTGCTCAGGGCATGACACATTTATCACGATATGGAGAGCTGCATACATGTTTATTTTTTCTCACACTATATACACTCCTGTGCGTAAACGCGGTTGCATCTGTGCTTCTATGAAAGTTCATGTGTGTGTGTGTGTGTTTGGGTGATTGGGTGGGTGTTGTGCAAGATTG
>NW_026422743.1:0-6286 GCF_001194135.2 Octopus bimaculoides
ATATATATATATATGTATATATACACATATGTGAGGAAGAGGTAAAAATATCGATAGATAGACAGAGATTAGATAGAGAGACAGACAGACTGACAGAGATAGAGAGGGACAGAGAGATGGGTAGATAGATGAATAGATAGAGAGAGAGAGATTGAGAAAGCGAGGGTAAGAAGGAAAGAGAGAGATAGTGAGCTAGATGGATCACCGCGTTCACACATACACACTTAAATAAGTGGAGCTGTACATGCATACTTACAGATACACACACACACGCATATACATACACATACATACACAAGTATGTATACACACACGTTCACGCGCACATACATTCTCATACATATACAAGCATATACACATATACGCATATGCATAAATGCATATATAGATATATATATACATACATCGATATATATACATGCACACACGGACACTGATTCATAAATTTTCTTTGCTTGCATATACGCATACCAGACGCCAATACGTACACATACGCACAAACACATACACACACAAACTGTATATATGTGTGTATGTGTATTATGTATGTATGTATATAATTTATACATATATATGTATATATAAACTTATGTACATCTACAGGTTATGTGTACATATTTGTGTGTGTATGGGCAAACGCTTACATATTCAGACATACAGAAACGTGTGTATATGTGAGTGTGGAGCGGGTGTTTAATTGTATAATTGTGTTTGTGTGTAAAAGCGCATGTGTATATATATATATCTGTATGTGTCTGTCTGTGTGTCTGCAAACCGCCTCGTTTGCTCCTCCTCCCCACCCACACCACCCTCTTGACTGATGAATTAGAAACCCTTAGCTAATCGTTTTACAATAATCAATAATAACAATAACAAGAAAAACAATAATAATAATAATAATAATAATAATAATAATCTGGTAACAGCAATAATAATCATAGACATTCATGTCGATGATTATGACGACGATGATGATGATGATGGTGATGATGATGGTGATGTTGGTGGTGATGATGATGACAATGATGACGACGATGACGATGGTGATGATGATGACGATGACGATGGTGATGATGATGACGATGATGATGATGACGATGACGATGATGATGATGATGTTGATGATGACGATGATGATGATGATAATGGTGATGACGATGATGACTACTATTATACTTACTACAACACTATTATCAATAAAGGTAATAACTTTTCATTAGCTTCGCAACCATTAGCGTCATCGTCATCGCTGTCATGAACGCGACCTCCACTTTTATTAGTATTACTGTCGTCGTCGTCGTCAACATCATCATCATCATTATCTTACATTCAATACATGAAAGCCAGCACACTGCAAATGCAAGCCTTCGAAATGAAACCAGAATTATTACGAAGCACCATATATATATATATATATATATATATATATGTATATATATATATATATATATATATGTGTATATATATATTGGCCGAGGAATATTAGTGTAAATGTCTACGGACGGGCTCTCGTATTTCAGCGTGTAAAACAAAAGTTGATATTTCGAAAGTGATGCATTGGTACAAAGAAATATTTGTGTGTTTGTGTGTGTATGTGCATGTAGAATGGGAAAAATTGAGAATCTTTGGCGTCTCCCCATGCGTTATCTGTGTTATTTGAAAACCAGGCTGTGATGATTGTGTTGAAATGTCTTTCAATGAGGTAATGATGGATGCAGTTGCTTGTGAAAAATATAAATGCTGTAGTTGAGGCATGTGACTTGATGGCACGTTTGGTGATGACACTGAAAGCATGTATATGTATTTATTTATTGATCTATTTATACACGCATGTTATTGTCTTACATTTATTCAAACCCCAAAGAATTCCCCTCAATACATGGCTATGATGCTCCTCCACTACTCCTGTTCATCATCAGAGATGCACATCTTGTCAGCCACTCAGAGACATACTCAAGTGGTTAAGGTCAAGCAACTGACAAAGCAAATATTTGCTATAACGATATTTCTGCTTCAGCAACACAGCACTGAATATGTCTGAAATGTTATGGAAAATATTGATGTCCAGGTGACAAAAGCAAAATTTGAAGGAACAGTAGTGATTTCCTTTGATTTCTTGATTGATGCAAATAGAAAATAATACAAAATAATACTTTACTAAAGAATTTAGTGAAATTATATTGGACCTTGAAACACACCAGTCATGCTTCCACTCACAAATAACACAGTGTCCACCAACACATAGTCATTTGTATGGACTAATACCCTCTGTTTGAATTGGTTCAGAAGCTGAGGACTTCAAGAATGAAATTATATTGGACATCATCAGTCATGTTTCTATTCACTGAAAACAAAATGTCTTCCCACGCATAAAGATTTGTGTAGACTAATACCCTCTATGTTTAAATTACATATAATTATATTTGGCTTTGTTTCATCAGTCATCTTTTGTGTTTACAAATAATAACACAATGTCCTCCTACATATATTCTAATTTCGACAATGATATTTTAATACGTTTAGGATTTAAGTATTGTACCTGGTTTAAATAATTTGATCCCCAAAAAACACAACTTCTTCTAAATAGATCACACCTCCTACTAACGCTCACTTGATGTTAACATTCCCTTGTGAGCTTACAACATTCTCAAGGGAACACTAACACGGTAGGTTAACAACTATTGACACGATTTTCATTTCTTACTTCGGTTATATACTCAAAAAGCAATAAAACTAAATCCACAAAATATTCCACGACTGAGAAAATCCCAAACAAAACACACCAAAAAGCATTTAGGACCATTTGGAATCTCTACACTCAACAACATCTACGAATATACATGAGTGGAACTTGTACAAAATCAAAACATGGAATAAACATCCAAATGAAGTAACATCATACGCTGATGTCAATGAATAAAAATAAAAATTTTAAAATATTCTATTACCTTTTTTATATGTTGTTTAATGGTCCTACAACATTTTAGGGGATGAAATCGTCTTTTCAGTGCACGTACAAGGGGAAGTCAAAAATTATCCGCACTTTCACTATAACATATCTTTATTATTGTCACACTGCCTTCTGCGCATACGTGCCTATAATTGGTACTATTGTGGTCACATGATCGAAGTTTGAGCTTCATCGCGTCATTTCTCTTTCTGGTTTTACAGGGTAAGCATCGCCGCTCCACTAGCAATATGCACTAAAGAACAAAGAGTAGTGATCCGATTTCTCTGTTCGAAAGGTATGTCAGGTGCTGAAATTCATCGGAGGCTTTTAGCACAATACGGGGACAGTGCACTACCACGTAGAAGTGTGTATGAATGGATCGGGAAATTTAAAAGTGACCCGTCAAGCATGATGCACGAAGAGGGAGCGAGAGACTCGTCAACATCCACCAAGACGAGAAGATCCAGCAAGCTCGAGAGATGGTAATGATGAATCGGCGAGTTATCATCGATGGGGTAGCTTGTTCTATGCCAATCAGTCATGGTTCTGCCTATCAAATCAGCCACGATGAGCTCGGCTTCCATAAAGTCTGTGCAAGATGGGTGCCAAGAGGGCTGCCAACATTTACTCGATCGCTACAAAAATGAGGGCGAGAAACTTTTGAGCAGAATAGTCACAGGAGATGAAACGTGGGTCCATCATTATGAGGCAGAATCCAAAAGACAGAGTATGGAATGGAAACATCCTGACTCGCCAGAGACGAAGAAATTCAAAACTCAGTTTTTCGCGGGAAAGGTAATGCTGACCCTCTTTTGGGACTTAAAAGGGCCTATACTAGAAGACTATCTGGAAAAGGGGTGTCTGATCAACAGAGCAAGATACAGTGTTTTGCTGACCAACGAACTGAAGCCAGCAATTCGCATCAAACGCCGAAACCTATTGTCGAAGAAAGTTTTGTTGTTGCATGACAATGTACGCCCACACACGGCCACCCAGACCATTGAAACCATTAACCAATCGGGTTCTGAGGTGCTGGAATGCCCTGCCTACAGCCCAGATCTCGTTCCTTCCGACTATTATATCTTTGGACCGCTCAAAGATGGTTAACGAGGCCGTCGGTTTCCTCCGGATGATGATATGAGGAAAGCAGTGCATGAATGGTCGCACTACCAAACGAAAACCTTCTTCTTGGAGGGAATACGCCAGCTTGTGAAACGCTGGACCAAGTACATCAAAAAGGAAGGAGACTATATAGAAAAATGACGCACTTGTTTATCTCCTGCTTTTGTGTAAATACATAGAAAAAACAAGAGTGCATATAATTTTTGACTCGCCCTCGTATATTGATGTTCACTCTATTCGCGAATAGTCGCTTATACCTGCACACATTACCTGCATCCTCTTCCCTTCCTAACTGCTCAAATAGAAACACATTCCCATCCGGACCCCTAACGTTTTTCCAACCACATATTCTCATTTTTCTGTTGAAGGACTAGCATCCGAAATGTCAAAGGTATTTCCATTCTTTTAAAACGTCAAACTAATACATAATTTCTTAAAATTTGTCCCCTACCCCTGTGTTGTCATCCTGTTGTGTTCACAGCCTCATGTGTGTGTCTGTGTGCGCGTGGATCTGTGTCTGTGTGTGTGCATATATATATATATATAATTATTATAAGATCTGGTAATTATTCATATATTAATATATTAATTAATATCGATTATTTATCAGGGGGCCAGCACATTTAAAGAATCAAAGAGATTCAGAAATATTATCTGCAATCTCAGAGGATTAAGGTACATTTTAAAAATAACGTCGACCATTAACGTGGACAATTAATGCGCTAGAAATAGATCACATTTTGTGTCTATTAAGACCTAAAAAGTTATACATACATACATACATTCATACATTATATATATATATATATATATATATAATGTATGAATGTATGTATGTATGTATGTATGTACGAGATGAAAATTTGAAAAAGTGTAAAGCGATAAGCTGGCAAAATCGCTAGCACGCTGGACAAAATGCTTAGCGGCATTTCATCCGTCTTTATGTTCTGAGGTCAAGTTCTGACGAGGTTCATTTTGCCTTTTACCCCATCGGGATCGATAAAATTTGTACCAATGGAGCATTGGGGGATCGATATTACAGACTTACCCACTGCCCCGAAATTGCTGGGTTTTTTGCCGAAATTTGAAACCAAAGTGTGTAAATGAGTATGTGAGTGTGTGTGAATGTATGTGTATATACATTTGCAGGTTTGTGTATGTGTTTATGTGTGTGCGTATATACATATATATATATATATATATATATATATATATATATATATATATATATATATATATATATATATATATATATAGATAGATAGATATAGATATGTGTGTGTGCGAGTGTGTGTATGTAAGTATGTATGTATATGTAAATACATATATATATGCACATATATATATATAATACACTGGATATATAAATCGATATCTATATACTTATACATACGCACATATAAATATATATATACATACACACACATGCATACATATATATCCTTTACATATATATACACATACATAGAGAGGGAGAGAGAGAGAGAGAGCGTTGGAGACAGACAGGCAGAGACATCCACACACACATTTCTACATACGCACGCATACGCAACACAAAAACAAGCTCACACAAAGCACACAAAAACAAGCCACACTCACTCACACTCACGCACACTACACATATACATACACACATACAAGGGGATAGGGGTGGGAGAGTAAGTCAAGTTCCCAGTTTTGTCTGGTTTAAGTCTAGTCTAATCTAGACTTCGCTAAAACTAGACAAGACTTAAAACTGCCGTCTGTAAACATAACATAATAATGTCCCATAGTGGCGATCTATCTATATCGTTGTAAAGACATTCGAAATTGTTGTAAGCACAGCAGACATGTTAACTAATATATCTATTGGGAGAAAGATATATTAAAACATTTTTAACTGTTGTTGATGGCGGAGTTATGAAACATCGGTGCTACATAGCTTTGTGAGATAATACACAAATCTTGACTTAGAATTGAACAGTATAGACTGGTAAATGGTTGTAAACGGACATGTTACAAAAGCTGTCAAATTTAGCTCAGACATCAGACACGGCAATGAGATATTGGTGAAGGTGGATGTATATACAAGATGGCGGACTGTAGAGTGTGGTGAAGCCATGTGTGGTGAAGCCATGTGTGGTGTAGCAGGAGTGTATGAGTGTTAGTATGAGACAGACGCAGACACGTATTCACGCATATATATATATATATATATATATATATATATATATA
>NW_026422743.1:9166-10700 GCF_001194135.2 Octopus bimaculoides
TACTGTTAGTCCGATAACAGTATAGAAATTAATGAACTTCGCATCAACAAACACAGCAAGACGAGAAATATGTATGTTTATTGCATATGTTTAAAACATAGGTGTTAAAAACACATATAGTAATGTTTTCATAGAATGAAATTTGGTGATGTACTTCTATGCATGTTGTAACTAATCAATATCAAAGCAGCAGAAAGTATAGGAATGGACACGGTGTTTCTGCTTCATTAAACTTCGTCAGTGTTCGATTAACTCTACCGTTCCCCTGCGAGAGCGTAGCTTATGCTTACCCGAAAAAAAATACGTGACATAATTTGCATAATGGTGCTATTGTTGTTTTCTTTCATTGTGGTTGGTGTTGTTGTTGTTGTTTCTTTTCCCGCAACAACAGCAAGTTTAATCGTATAGATCTATGATCAATGTTATACTAACCGTGACTACTCCATCCTGGGCACGGCTGTGTGGCTGAGAGGCGCGATTTGCATCCACGCAGTTGCAGGTTCAATACCATTGCACTGCACCTTGAGTGACTTCTACTATAGCTCCATCGTAGCGTATATATTTGTACTCTGTTTAGACATCCCACCATTTGACAACCGATGTTGGTTTCTTTACGTCCTTGTACCTGTCCATGGAAATTAGAGGGAGCAAATGTAAAGATGGACAAAAGAGGGAATAAATAAAGCAGATGCCAGACCTACGAGGTTGGGTACCAATGAGAGGGGGCGGGATGTGTAGGTAATAAAGTGGTCGTAAAAAAGATAATAGACATCATCTGTAGGGAGTAGTCAAATTATACTAGAGGGGAGACGTAGGACTTTCTAGTTATGTTAATGCTAGAAATAGTTGCCATGCTAGTAAACAATAGATTTAAGATTTGCAGTTTCAAAACTAATGTGGAAACTTAATATAAAAGTAATTTTAAAATAATTAAAAATTAAGTTAACGTTTAAAATTAAAAAAGAGGAAGAAGTGGATACGAAGTGGTGTTTGGGCGATCGATCTTGGTAGAAAAAAAAAGTATGTCATGGTGAGTTAGTAAGGAGAGCAAAGCAAGACTGGACTTGCGTGGGTTGGCAGGACGATGAAAAAATTGCGGAGTTGAAATTGGAGCAGTTGAAGTTGCCGTTGTTATCATTGGAGTGCCTCTTGGTAGACAACATTCTTCGTCCTTCCCTCGGGTGCACAAATAGAAAGACCATGGGGACAACCAACGTGCAGTTGTACGTGTGAGAATACTTGCTCTGTCAGATTCAAACCAACCGCTTGCACTGATTGTCCCTGCGCCTTGTTGATTGTCATGGGAAAGCAGAGTTTGATGGGAAATTGCATCTGTTTAAACTTGTAGGTCGTATCGGAGTGGGTAAGGGACATGGGAGTTGTAAGTATGTCTTAGCCAGCGGCAGCTTCATTCAAGATTGTTGCCTACAGAACTCGGGAGCATGATTTTTTGATAATCATCCGCATACCATTGCACATTATTGGAGCATCTAAATTCCTTAGCAGCATGATTGGCGCACCAACTTTCAGATGC
>NW_026422743.1:11068-12225 GCF_001194135.2 Octopus bimaculoides
CCATTTCAAGTCATCACTAAATCAAAGCTCATCAATTTTTAAATGAAATAATAATTTTATTCTTTTATTCTGTTGTAAATTTTGCCCGAGAAATAAAGCAAATAATCACCAAATGCATTGTTAAAAATCTGCAATTCGATAGTAAATATCTCCAAATTGATTAAAAATGCATAAATTTAATAATAACAATGTTTTTGAGATTCCGGTTCGAATGACATGAGTGTTTTTGTTTCATTTTTGACACGTAATACTTAAATAGTGGAGGAGATATGATGTTGCTGTGGGCTGGAAGTATGCAAGAAGTTAAATTTCTTTTTGACTAAAACACAACCGGGACCCTAAGTAAGGCATGTGTAAAATTTGAATGAAATTGGTTGTGTAGTTCTGGAGTTTTAGGGATACACACAGACACACAGACATACATTCTCAATTATATATATATAAGGATAAGGTCGATATTTAAAATACCAATTTTATCAAGTGGCCAGCATGGGAATAAAAACCATCAAAGGTAATAATTATATAAAACTATAATTTAGGGTATCTAGGAGATACCACCACGTTGGAAATAGCAGCCAAAACTTGACTCTAAAACCACATTAAATGTTCATACAGCACCAGGAGAGAAGACGAAGAGACAAAACAAACTAGCAAAAATTACTGAATAATTCCAGATCCCGGATTTCTGGCTCTGCATAAGAAACGCTTTGCCTTCATCAGCGTGGTGGTATCTCTGAGACACCCTAAATTATAGTTTTAAATAATTATTACCTTTAATGGATTTTACTCCCATGCTGGCCACCTGATAAAATTGGTGTATTAAATATCGATCTTATCCTTATTTATATAAATTTATATATTTATTTCGTCATTATATTCACTACGGTGATATTCTGACCATATCGCACGAGGAGTTTTTAGGCGGACAATTTAAACTGGTCGTGTGCATACGTGCATATATATGCATGTATACGTTCGTATATGTAAGTATATCGTATGTTGTATATATATATATATATATATATATATATATATACATATATATATATATTTGTATTTATGTGCTTTTCTGAGTATATCCCACTGATGAAGGCAAAGCATTTCTTATGCAAAGCCAGAAATCCGGGATCTGGAATTGTCCCATAATTTTTTGCTAG
>NW_026422743.1:12623-13547 GCF_001194135.2 Octopus bimaculoides
ACACGCACGCACACACACAGGCACACAGGCGCTCACACACACACACAAATACAAGTAGGAGAGCTCGAAGAACCGTTAGCACACCGGGCGAAATGCTTAGCGGTATTTCGTCTGCCCGCTACGTTCTGAGTTCAAATTCCGCCGAGGTCGACTTTGCCTTTCATCCTTTCGGGGTCGATAAATTAAGTACCAGTTACGCACTGGGGTCGATATAATCGATTTAATCCGTTTGTCTGTCCTTGTTTGTCCCCTCTGTGTGTAGTCCCTTGTGGGTAGTAAAGAAATAACACACACAAATACATATATATATTTCAATTTTTTCATATTTACCAAAGCTTTACAAGTGAAATTAGGTAGTCAAAAACTAGTTGAAAACTTGCGATATAAACTGCACCTGTATATATAATGTCTCAGAATAGACGAGTAACGCAACGAATAAGTAATTCAGTTCAGCGAATTACTGAAACCTCGCCGAAACTGATGGAGATCCGTTTCGTTTTTTTCTTGTTATTCTTTGTTTTTAATTTTTCTCTTTTTTAATAAACAACATCGCCGATGAAGTACCGTGAAAGCTCCTACATGGTTATACAACATGCTAGAAATAGCAACCAGATATCTTTCAAATCTCACCCGACCGTTTAAAAAAATCACACATTGAATAATGAATCCTAGATAAATTATAAATTCTAGAATATATAGGACAGTCGCGGTTGGGCCGCCACCGTTCATACATCTACTCAACCAAGCTTACTGTTGTTGGTAAATAGGAACATAACAACAGCAGCAACAACAACACCAATATGCAAATTATGTTACGTATATTTTTTAGGTAAGCATACAAGCTATGCTCTTCCAGCGGAACGGTGAAGTTAAGCGAACACTGACGAAGTTTAATGAAGCAGAAACACCGTGTCCATTCCTATA
>NW_026422744.1:0-213 GCF_001194135.2 Octopus bimaculoides
ACAGCAACAAAAATAATAAACAATAATTACACTATCACCATCATTAACGGAAACTTGAGGATATCATTTATAATTGTCTCTGAGTGTGATGTATATATATGTGTATATATACATACACACACACAGACACACACACACACACATATGTAAATATATATGTATGTATATATGTATGTATGTATGTATGTGTATGTGTGTAATATATACATATAT
>NW_026422745.1:0-708 GCF_001194135.2 Octopus bimaculoides
AATCCATATTAACAAAATTCTCCATGGTATACAAGGTACATACATAGATGCATTCATCTATATGGTATACAAAAAATTTCTAAGAAGAATGTATAAATACATACATATACACGAAAATTTAGAAATATATAAAAATTCATACACATATAAAAAATTTTAAACACATAAAAATTCATAAATATAAATATATAAAAAGTGTAAGTCCATAAATGCACTTGCGAAATCCAAATGAAGTAGATGATAAAGTGGATGTAAAATGATTCATAAGGAGTCTGGAACATGTATAAAGTCTTATGGCCGTTTCAAAAAGATATAGGTTGCTATGAGCGAGCTAATTCCATCCATAGCAATACTCTATATTTCTCTCATCAGAGTTAATAGAATCACAAGGTTAAAATTGTAAAGGAAATGGTGGGTTAAATAAAAATTGTATGTTTGATCGGACCATTATCTTCAGGCATATGATATTAAACACAATGTATAATATAAGGTATATTACAACGCTAGATATAATATATAGTTTTAGAAGAGTCCATAATATGAATAAAGGCTGAATTAGGATCCTGTAGTTTAATTATTTTTGAAAAATTTAAATGTTGAAAGATATTTGTGTCTACAGAGCGCTAATCGGTTGAGCTGTATAAAGTGGATACTTATATCACTTATTTCTTCATTGTTCTATATATATATATATATATATATATATAT
>NW_026422746.1:0-404 GCF_001194135.2 Octopus bimaculoides
GTATGTATGTATGTATGTATGTATGTATGCATGTATGCATGAATTTCTATATTTATGTAGGTATGTACGCATGTATGTAGAGATGTTTAGATGTATGTATATATGTGTGTGTATATGTAAGTATGTGTGTATATATTTATGTGTGAAGGAAGGTATGTAGGTATGTGAGTATGTATACGAGTATATATACATACACACAGCACAAAGACACACACACACACGCACACACACACACATATATACATACATATATCGTGAAGATAAACGCCCCCGTTCAATTATATTGAACCGTATGTGTTTATAATATATACAACGACCATTATATACCCATGATAACATTAAAACGCTGCCCTCATATATGCGTGTGTATGTATGTATGTGTGTGCGTGTGTGTGTGTATATAC
>NW_026422747.1:0-206 GCF_001194135.2 Octopus bimaculoides
AGTAAGAGAGGGAGAGAACGAGATTATATATACATATGGATTGATAGATAGACAGATACATCTGTAAGTATGTACATATCTTGCATGTATGCATACACGAACTTACACTCCCCCCCCACACACACACGCACACACACACACACATGCACACAGATCTGGTTACATATGCAAGGACATATCCTGGGTTATACACAAACACACAAACA